>NC_083461.1:8438070-8668070 GCF_030014155.1 Tachysurus vachellii
ATCTGTGATTGGAATAAAAGGGAAGCTGATGTAAGTAGATGGCTAAATCTGATTGGTCATTTGGTAACCTGTACTCATTCATTCATTCATTCACTTTCTACCGCTTATCCGAACTACCTCGGGTCACGGGGAGCCTGTGCCTATCTCAGGCGTCATCGGGCATCAAGGCAGGATACACCCTGGACGGAATGCCAACCCATCGCAGGGCACACACACACTCTCATTCACTCACGCAATCACACACCAGGGACAATTTTCCAGAGATGCCAATCAACCTACCAGGCATGTCTTTGGACCGGGGGAGGAAACCGGAGTACCCGGAGGAAACCCCCGAGGCACGGGGAGAACATGCAAACTCCACACACACAAGGTGGAGGCGGGAATCGAACCCCGACCCTGGAGGTGTGAGGCGAACGTGCTAACCACTAAGCCACCATGCCCCCGTAACCTGTACTGAACATGCAAAAATGTCAAATTAGCCAGAAAAATAAACAAAAACAAACAAACAAAAAAAAAACAATGATAATAATAATAAAATTAGAAATTCCTTATTTGAAAGGACAGAAATTTCTTTGGCATTTTGTGGTAAATTTAACAGAGTTGCAATAGCCTAACTTCATTCATTCATTCATTCATTCATCTTCTACCGCTTATCCGAACTACCTCGGGTCACGGGGAGCCTGTGCCTATCTCAGGCGTAGCCTAACTTTTAGAAGCTAATTCTGAAAATTTGAATTATGACATGTTTATATGTATAAAAACAAACAAGCTCCAAACACATCGTATATTTTGTTTGAAATGATACAAATTCGCAATATGATCTGGTTGCTTATTTATGTAAGAAAAACCTCGCAACATTTCAGCCAAACTCCCAAATGTACCGATTACAAACAAGAGCTATGTCAGAGTCCTGAACTGATAAAATCATTTTTTGATTTTTTTTTTTTTTTTTATAAAAATGTATGCTTTGTATTTTATAATGTCTACAGGTTTTGTCACAAAATCTGGATTATGTTGTTTATTTTTGCTGGAATAATGAAATGAATGAAACCTACAAGTAAACAAACAAACAAACAAACAAACAAACAAACAAACAAACAAATAAATAAATAAATAAATAAATAAATAAATGTAGCATGAAAAAACACTCTGTTTTTAAGTGTGCTGAATCTTTCAAAATTGTAGTCATTGCTAAGAGTATTGATAGATTTAATGTCATTGTAATTTTAGAGATGATCATTTTTATGGTTTGTTTTTAGTTGAATAGTAAGAACGTAACACATCCTATGGGTAATTTGATAATATAAAGTATGTAGGCTGCTTAAATAAACTTACATGACCTAATATTTTAGATATCAAAAAGCCAGGGCTTCATCCTTCTAGTTCTAGCTCAGGAGTCATTTGGTCTATTATAAGAAGTAGAAGTAGAGTTGATAATCTTACAGTGAGAAGTTAATTTAATGTCCATCCTGCCAGATCATAAAGCAGCTGCATTAGCATCATTCACAGGTCATGGGGGATAATGGACAATGTTGGAGACAAAAAGATCACAGAGGACATTTGCTCAGATAATGAAATGACTATCAGACAGACTCTCGGGCTGGAAATTTATTTAGAAGTCATAATAACCTTAAAACTGACTCCCTTTTAAATAAATCTACAAAAATGGGCCTTTATTTTAAATCAAAAATCATTAAACATGATCAATAGTATTTATAATGACCAACGGGTTAAGATGAGAAAATCCATGCTAAATTTTGTAGGTTTTAAATGTTAAATGTCAAATCTAAATAGTAAAATTATTTTAAATGTTTTTTTTTTTTTTTACTTCTGTTTCCATCCTTCCCTAAATCAGCTTTGAGACAATGTCAGCTGTTAAAAGTGCTACACAAATAACCCTTTACACAAGACATACTCACAAACGTTTCTTTATCACCAAATCATCACCTTGTATGTGAGTTTAACTAATAAAAACAATCTCTCACTTCTGTGACTGGATGCTTGTAGGGCATGAAATAGACCAAAGCTTTCACATTCATTATAAATGTATATTTCAGCAAATCGATTGTCCAATGCATCAGTTCGAGTTCCCAGAAAGTAAACAGACACAAAAGCAAACATAGTAGTAAGAAATATGAATAGTATATACTGTACAGTACATAAACCACTGACTCAGTCATTACTCCATTACTGTATTCAGATTTTTGGTATCAGCTGTTTACATTATTTGTAGGTGTGTAAAGCAGTGTACAGTGTATTTTGTGCCTGCTCTGGCTGTATAAAAGTTTGACTCGTTCTCCTTCTCACTTTTCTCTTTCTCAGTTTTATAAGACTGAGGTTTATTAAGAACTACAGTAATGGCAGTCTTTGTAAGATGAAAAAAACACATGATCACAATAACAGATTTATGAGAATTTCCTTCTGGCAACAAATACTACAAGCCAATTTGTGAAAGTTTAAATTGTAAATGTTAGAATTAGGGTCAGGTTAGCAAGGGGAACTTTTCTTATGTAAGCAAACACAATTCTACTTTAACTTGCTTAAAGTTGCTCTTTTTAAATGAGTTCAGATTCATTTATAGGCCATTAAATGCCACTCATGACTCGGTCTACCAGGCTTTCACAAAGACTTTCTTAAAAATACCATAATTAAATCTATAGAAAATTAGAAAGCATCTGACAGCTAAAGGTCATATGTTCTATATTTATAGTAAGTGCAATAGAAGAGCAGTGATAAATGGCATGTTTACATACTCCACATGGGTTAATATTATTTTAAATATTACTTAGTGCTGAATTTCATAAAACTGTAAATGAATACCCAGACAAATAGTGAGAGATCTGTTTGGTCCTTTGTAATTGGTTTTAGCAATCCATCCATCTATCCACCCATCCATCCATCCCTCCATCCATCCATACATCCATTCATTTATAAATCTATTCATTCATCCATCCATCCATCCATCCATACATCCATCTATAAATCCATCCATCTATCCATCCATCCATCCATCTATCCATCCATCCATCCATCCATAAATCCATCCATCCATCCACTCATCTACTTATCTATCCATCCCTCTATCTATCCATCTATTCATCCATCCATCTATTTGTTTTCTGTACCACTTATTTATGTCATCGTAACCTGGGGGCTCTCTAGAGGACTCAGGGCACAAAGCAGGAGACACCCTGGACTTGGTGCCAACCCATCACAGAGCACAACTGCAAACACACACACCCATTCACACACTACAGATAATGACAGATGCCAATCAGACTGCAATGCATGTCTTCGGACTTGGAAAGAGGTGCAAGGGGAATGACTTAAACACCAAACCACTCTTTAATTTAAAAAATTACTTATATCATATAATTAACTTGAGAAGAGCAGGAAGACAGAATTGTTTAGGTTTTAGATGGCAGGATCAGAGAAAGACACATCTAAGTGAGAAATTCACCAACTGAGATAAAGTCAAGACCATGTCAAAAATGTGTTGAGGCTTAGTCAAGATTAGATCATGGTCCAGATGGACATCCATTAAAAAAAAAGTCTTTACTCTAACTAGTTGGCTTTAAACATTCCTTTCTCCAATTATTATTATTATTATTATTATTATTATTATTATTATTATTATTATTATTATTATTATTATTATTATTATTATTATTATTTTATATAGAAGGATTAATAACTGAATCTAAAACTTTTGTGCATGATAAAAGAAAAGATGACAGAAACATGTGTCCAATGTCTAAGAGCGAGAAACATCAGCGAACACGTCCAAGTCAATACAGCAAACAAAACTCAAGTTTATGTCCAATTAGTACACACTGTTTACATTACCACAGGTTCACTTAGATTTTCTGTGTAAACAAAAGTTCGTTAAACATGTGTTTCGTTCAGTGATGTTGCTTGATGCTTTCTTTAAAAGTCAAAGCTTTTCACCAATATAAAATAATGTGTACTACTGTGAACTACTGTATAGTTATCAGTTATTCTGCTAATTCCAAAGCATATTTTGCCTGTGCAGAAACTCAGGTTAACTTTATTAGTGAATTTTTTCACATGTAATCACTGTCAAGAGTTGACTCGAGTCAGCTACCTTGGGGTTGTGATGTGTTCTGAGGGAACAGTCACATGACACTTTACCCATAGACACATGACGCATATGACCTAAAGTAGAGTTATTTACCCTGTGCTAACCCTCCTGACACCACACATCCTCTACAATATCTCCCTACAGCAAAATAGATGCCCCAAGACCTCCCAATTCTCTCTCTCTCTCTCTCTCTCTCTCTCTCAGTAATTAGCATAGTAGTGGTCTCTTGTGACGTTGTATGAAATCTTAACAGAGAATGAAAAGAGAAGAGAAGAGAAGAGAAGAAAAGAGAAGAGAAGAGAAGAGCAAAAACAAGAGAACAGGCTGATTCAAGCATCAGTAATTCAAACCAGCTACGACCTCATCACACACACTCACACACACCCCCACCCATACACACACACCCATACACATCCATACACATTACCACACACACCCAACTACACACACACACACACACACACCTTCACACACACCCCCACCCATATAGACATCCATACACGTACACATAGACCTACACACACACACACACACACACACACACACACACACACACACATACCCCACCACACAAAAACACATTAACATACTGTACACACCCCTATGCACACACACACACACACACACACACACACATGCGGTCAGCTTCCTGCAACCACACTTTTGGTTTCCTGCACTGCTAAAATGACTAAGTATTCAAACAGGATTTACAGTCACAAGCCCACAACACAAGCCACCCTAACTGTTCCAAATCCCAATTCCTAATGCACACAAACCATAAAACGGCTAAAAAAAAACCTTTTCTAAACCTTTTCTACATCTTCTGATCGATGCTTCACAATACAGTCTTTTTTGAACTAGTATTGTGCTCTGAGAAAAGGAAAATAAAATGCATAATGCATGTTTCCACTCAGCAAACATTTCTCCACGTGTTTCTATAGGCATTGACCTTTCAAGCTAATGTACTTCAACACCCAGAGGCTGATTATAGGTCTATAAATAATATCAAATTTATTGGCAAATTATGAAACACTTGTAAAATTTAACAGAAGGGTGGTTCTACACTACTGTATAATAGGTGCGCATGTTTTAAGTAGGCAAGCCGGTGACGTAAACGTAACTTTTTTCTTCTTTTTTTCTTTCCTTCTTTCTTCCATCAGCCTGAAGCAACTAATGAATCAAGTGACTTAAGTGGGCCGGCGTGTTCACTCCGTTTATAGAGAGGTGCATTATTCAACACCTTTACAGTCATGGCAGAGTGTGACGACTGAACCTCAACATGGTCTCTTATTCCCTCTCGCATTTTTTTCCCTCCTCTGGTCCACTCTGCTGAAATTTCCAAAATCGCCCACATTCACACCAAGTGCTGAAATGTATTTCTTTATTTATTTGTAACATATTTTTTTTATTTATAGGATTACTCAAGTAATATTATATGTATTTTTTAATTCAAGAATGTCTTATGGGAAGCAAATGTCATCCTCAAAAGGTTTTTTTTTTTTTAAAATTAGATTTCAGCATTGCTATTATGCTAGCATAGTAATAAATAAATAAATAAATAAACAAATAAATAAATAAATAAAACACAACCACACACATACACACAAAGGCCCTTGGGGTTTATCCTACGCCCATTTCAAAAGTGCCTGCCAGTAATTTTCACCTGTGTGAGAAAGCACGTGTGAAAATGATTGCAAACTGAAACACAACAGCTTTTAAGGAAAAAGAAGCACTGTTAGCATGGCGCTGCTCAGAATCCGCCCTTAGGCTAAATGGAATATCTCCATTTGTGTGACATCAGGCGATTTTGCGAGGTTGTAATCGCATTTTGCACAATTGGGCATGCTAAGGTTTAACTTACAAATGATTGTAATTGCGTAATGGGATATTGTCGTTTGGATCGTTTCCGTTTATCCTCCGTGCTGACTGACAGAAACCCGGTGTGAGTTCAGAGCCGCTGTGTTTCATGGCTGTCGGTGTGTATGTTTAGAATGAGGTTTAAATTACAGTGATGTAACATTTGTAATACATTGAAATGAGTTCTAATGAATTGGAATTAGAAGAATAACATTTAGAGCAGCCGTGTTCTCTGTGAGAAGGTGACAGTGTAATGGGATAATGGTGACTAATGATTCTGTATGACTAATGAGTCTATTTGTTGAACTAAATTTGTAGCTCGTCCATTATGGCTATTTTAACCCTGTACAGATCCAGTGCTTTAATTTAATACATCTTAACCTACTTCACTGTCTTTGCTCTGACATGCAGCAGAACTCCAGCGAGAGGAGAACAACCACATGACGGAGCTCTCGTTTCAGAGGTTAAAAACTTAAAACAAGATGATTTTCTTTCTCAATCAGTGAATGATCGAAGCGGTTTTGCAAAATGTATTTATTTATTTGTTTGTTTGTTTGTTTATTTATTTATTTATGTGAACTTTTTAATTCATTTATTTCTTTTTGGTCTTTTTTTTTTTTATTTGTAAGCAAGACACATATTTTAGAAATACTTCTCTAAACTAATGCACTATTTTTGGACCAGCAACAACTCCCACATTCCATAGACACACACACACACACACACACACACACACACACACACGTTTACTGCATTAAATGTGTGGATAGCATATCTATTCATTCAGCAAGGAATTAGTGTGAAGAGTAAGGTCGTCCCAGGGGTGTGTGTGTGTGTGTGTGTGTGTGTGTTTGTGTGTGAGTTGGAGCAAATGTCATTGTCATTTGCCAGCGGTGTCCATCTCTGCTTTTCCATCCTGAGGGTGTGCCAGATGCCAGGAAAAATACCCGGGTGCACACAAACACACACACACACACACACACACACACACACACACAGAGTCAGTGAGTGGGTAGTTTTGAGAGGATAAGGCATTCCTGAATGGGTGGAGGAAGTGATAGAGAGAGCCAGTGTGAGAGTGAGAGATAGAGATGGAGTGATAAGAGGGAAGGTGGGGGACACAATGACTGTGTAATATTGGCTGTGGGCCTCAGAGCCATGAGAAACATCATCCCTATTACTGGCTGTAAAAGATGTAAATGTGGTGAGATAATCAGGTGTACGGCCGCAGGCTGTTTTTTTGCAGCGCCGCTCTCTCGGCCCCCGGCCCCTGCAATGAACGAGGGATTAAAGAGGCAAGCTGAGAGGGGCCAAGTTCACTTCGCTCCAAGCGAGCCCCTAACCAAACTCGCCGGAGGAAGACTCCGCTCACTTGAAAGTCTTTCTTAACGCTCACCATCACCGAAACCAAGCACAAGCAAATAGACAGAGAAAGAGTGAGGGGATCTGTGCTCCTTTGGGCAGGTTGCAGGGATCCAAGAAACGACCGGAAATATATTACTGCTCACACCTGGTTGGGGAATCAGTCGTTTTGACGCATGACACAAAATGAGCAGGAAGCTGATTACTTCAGGAAATAACAGCATGGAAATAATAAGAATGTCCATGTGTGTAAATGTGAAGTAATAATTTCCTGGACAGAGGGAAAATGGACCTGTGAGGATGGAAGTGTGAATGGGATATGAAAAAGAGATCTTAAGAGCTCTATTTACTCTCTCTCTCTCTTTCCTCTCCCTCCCTCTCTATCTCTCCATATGGAATGCTGGCCTTTTTGCAGGTGCTCATGCAGCAATAATTAGTATTACTTATTTCCCCACATCTAGGGGGCGCCACAGAAACCAACAAAAGAGCAAAACATTATATATATATATATATATATATATATATATATATATATATATATATATATATATATATATATATATATATAATTTCTCAGAATCTTTTCATTTGAGCTATTGCATTGTCAACAAAATCTTGTTTTCCAGAGTGTTTGTCACAAGTATGCTGTGTGATTGGTATAGCTGTGTGTGTGTGTGTGTGTGAAGTGTGTGTGTGTGTGAAGTGTGTGTGAAGGTATTTTTAGTGTCCTAGTGCAAGAGAAACCACAATGGTCCTCACCAGAGACTTTGTGGTATGTTAGTAATTAATCATAACTGCTCATATTTGGAATTTGCAGTGAGAAAAAAACTAAAAAAAATACACCGTTAAATTTAGAAATACCATTAAAACATATAATAAATATGTATAATATATTATATATATAATTTTATAATTAAAAAATATATTATAATATATATATATATATATATATATATATATATATATATATATATATATATATATATATATATATATATATATATATATATGTATATGTATATAGGCTAAAGCGTAATTACTTACATGACGACTTGAAGACATGAAGATACAGTGAGGTAGAGTACATGTTTAACCGAAGGTGATTTGGCTTTTGTGGGCATGCTCACCGCGAGCAATAGCAGCCTTAAATATTTTATATTTAACTACCTAATTGTGTTTTTAAGCTGGCTTTCCCATAATTCTACAGGACAAGGAGTCGAATCCTGAGAGGGACCATATGGTGTGGGAGTTGCAGAGCTCAGTACTAGAGTCTGGCGTCGACACATCCTCAGTGAGAGAATGAATGCGATGCCGGAACTCTCCACTCACCCATTAAAGGAGGAGAGAGGAGAGGACAAGGGGAAAAATAGCAGCAGCGGCTGCGCCATTTTAGCTGTAAAGAAGTTACAGGTCCAGATATGGCACAGAGCCTCGTTCTCCCCTAAGCTGTGATCTGCAGGGACACAATGATCTAAGATTGCTTTTCCCACCAATCTCTTCTAAATGTCATTTTTTTTGCTCCCTTTCCCCTTTCCAAAGGAAGAAGAATGGTGAAAGACCTGGAACAATATACAAGAGTGGGGTACACAGGTGGGAACGCACAGGCATGTCAGAGCAGAGGAGAGAGAACATAGTAATGGTCAGGACCTGAGTGGAAGCACCCTCGTGAGAGTACACCGACTAGGCCTCGGCTGCACTCATGGGCCCTGTGACGCGCACACACAAACGCGCGCAGACACACACACACACGCACGCACGCACACACACACAAACACACTCACACACACACACACACGTTTTTTTCTTTTTACACGTTATTGTTCTGATGACATTCCAGTTATATAATTATTATGGCAGCTAATTATAAAATTTCCACATGTGCTGGTTCTAAAGGCTTTCACATTGTTGGGAAACAATGTAAAAAATGTCACATATATCAAATGCTGGTCTTCAGTACAATCTAAAAAACAGAACACACACACCTACACAAACAGACACACAGGCTGCAGAATTATTTTTGACAAATCATTAGCAATAACCATTTAAAAATTAAAATAACACAAAACAAACTGTTAAAATGTAAATAGCTTGCCACAATTAATCATATATTTAATATTTGTTCTCCAAACTTTTTTTTTTTATTTTTCAGATTTGTGTCATTTTGTATTTATCTTCTTGTATTTTTACTTATTTTATATATCTACTGTATATTTACTATATTTATATATATATATATATATATATATATATATATATATATATATATATAAAAAAGAGAAAAAAATACATACAAGAAAAACACCTCCAACATCGACAGATTTTAATGATAAAATATAAAGGTATAAATATTGTAAAATCCCGTAAATGTGATAATGATGATGATGGTGATGATGATGATGATGATGATGATGATGATGATGATGATGATGAAGATGGTGTACAAGCATTTCCCTAAGATTTGCAATAAGGCTTCAAATATCTTCCAAGTGCACAAGTGTGCATTTGTGTGTGTCTGAGTTGTTGGGTTTGAAGTAATCCAGTGTGTGCCACAGGGAGGAGCTGTGGATCTGCCTCCCTCACACACACACACACCCGCACACACACACACACACACACACACACACACACATGCTCTATTGCCCTGACTAAGTTAAATGGTAAACAGTCCTGAGATTAGTTTCAGTAGAATTTGATGTGGATGAGAAAGTGGATGAGATATATATGATGCAAGATCTGTGCATACAGTGTGTGAACTTAATTTATATCAGTTGATCATTTCTGTAGCAGGAGGAAAACATCACGGCCCATTTGTAGTCATGTGGCAAAAATGATCCATCTTTAGAATATTCTGAGTTATTTTGAGATAAGATAAATGTCTACAATATTCAGCAGAAAAAGAAAAAAAAAAAACAAAATACAACAAAAAATTAAAAGCTATGTTTTGAGCAGATATCTTAAAACTCTTCGGGAATAAAAGACAATATCTGAAACTGCGCATATTCATTTTAGCAAATATAAAATAATAGTTAACAAATATAATAAATATAGTTTAAGGATTTACTTCCACTCCAATAGTAAATATATTGGTGCTGGATATTTTTTTTCATTCTTTCCTCTAACATTTAAAA
This sequence comes from Tachysurus vachellii, assembly GCF_030014155.1. Lineage (NCBI taxonomy): Eukaryota > Metazoa > Chordata > Actinopteri > Siluriformes > Bagridae > Tachysurus > Tachysurus vachellii. The sequence continues at coordinate 8,448,520 of NC_083461.1, forward strand.
GTCACACTGCTAACATTCAGTCCCAAAATCAACAAGTAAAATATTAAAAGCTAACATCCTCCTGTGTGAAATGTTTAAAGCACCTCCTGATTTATTTCCCTTTACTTTACACATGTGATCATAATAAACCATGCCGATCTCTTCCTGTTGCTCTAACCTCTGAAAGTATGTAAAGCTGTTTTCTTACACATAAAGCAGCGGTGAAGGCTGCTGAGCTGAGCTCGGAGAGCACGTTATGCGTGCCAGCTCCCTGGTGAGGTAACTCGATCAGGAAAATGCCATTCCCAGCGAGTCTCCTTTCCCCCGTGACGGGAGACGTCGTCCTCACGATTTCAGGCCGTGGACTTCTGACCATCACTGCAAGGTGTTTCCCATTTGTGGTCATGTTTCATTGTCGGTTGTCAGCCACACATGCGGTTGCAGGAGTCAAAGGAAGAGCAGCGAAACATAAGATGATGGGTAATATCAGGTAACACTTCAAGTTGATCATACAGTCGATAGCTACTTATCCTGAGACTTTGTTTATGTATCTATTATTTGAGATGGAACCAAACCAATAGTTTTGGAAAATACTAGAAAAGAAAAAAAAGAAAAGAAAGGAAAAGAAAAGAAAACCAAAAGTTGTCAAAATTTCGAAAGACATTTATATATAAATAAAGAGATTTATATGTAGAGACTGAACTTTTTTCTTGTTGGAAAAAGAATTTATTTCCCCCTTAGCATTTATTTCTATCTATCTATCTATCTATCTATCTATCTATCTATCTATCTATCTATCTATCTATCTATCTTTATCTAAATTTCCGCTTCTTCCTTATAATAATAATAATAATAATAATAATAATAATAATAATAATAATAATAATAATAATGTTATTTTACAAAATTGTCCATTCCTGGCTCTAAACAAGAAAACACACACACACACACACACACACACACACATACACACACACGCGCGCGCACACACACACACACACACACCAAGCATCCAGTCCATCACATTTTGAAGATTTTTTGTCCCTGCTTGGACCTATGTGTCTCATTTCAGACCAGCTGAAGATGATAACTGCATGATGAAGGCAGGTTCTGTCTTTCTGGGTGACCTTTTGAATCAGCCATGACTAGCTGCTCTCTACAGCTCATTAGCATTGGTGATCATCCACAACGGCTGCTCTGGAAATCTGCAGTCATCCCCATATTCGTCCTATAGAACTCCATATTCATCCACATGTTACACACACACCCACACACACCCACACACACACACACACACCCCTTACTACAGAAGCACTCTTAATATATAAACAGAATGCTTTATTATTATGTATATGTGTATGCATATGTATGATAAGAATGAATGTATAGGCCAAAAAATGTCATCTTTTCTTCAATGCTAATAATAAAAGAAAAAAACAAATACAAATAAGATATCGTCCTGTTGGTATCCATTATCAGTTCTTACATGCTCTGGCTCTTGCATTAAACATTAGACAGCCTCAGTTGTCTGTTTAACAGTTTAATTCCCCCCTCAGCATCAGCCTGTCATAATAAAACCAACCAAGCACACAAAGTCAAATAAGACCGTGAAGACAGAGAGAGAGAGAGAAAGAGAAAGAGAGAGAGAGAGAGAGAGAGAGAGAGAGAGAGAGAGAGACTTCTTTTGTTAGCATATCTACTCACTTTTCCAATCTTTTGCTTCTTCTATTCAGCTGGAGAATGTTTAGCATTATTGATTATTAGTATTATTGAGTCTTTTGCTCAGCATGAGATTTAAGCTTAATTTTAAATTCCAGTGTCAAAAATTCCCTGCATCCTGTTTGGGTTGGTTTACTATTAAGCTTTCTTCCTCGCGTCGCTTTATTCTCATTCGGGATCCGAATCTACATTTAACCTGCTGAGAAGCTGCTTGTTGACGATGTCTTCATAAAAACACTTTAGAAATTGAACTGAATTGAATTATTTTTGAATTTTCCAGCTTATAATATTTCTATAATTATATATGATTTCTGCTAAATCACTAAAGAACATTGTAACTGTAACATTTATATATCTGTAATAATCCAGCGTAGTGATATTATAATGGCACATTTGTTTTCTTAGGAATAAACATTTAAACTGGGATGAGAAATGGATTAGGGGAGAGCAAGAAAGAGATAGAGAGAGTGAGAGAGAGAGAGAGAGAGAGAGAGAGAGAGAGAGAGAGAGAGAGAGAGAGAGAGAGAAAGATCGAGAGGAAGGAAGGAAAGAAGGAAGGAAGCATTGTCATCTCTTCTTCTCCCCTCCACTGCTTCGCTCATACGGAGAGTTGATCCTGCCCTATGCCTCGCGAGTGACACTCCAATTCAATCTTCTCTGTGGAGCGCTGAGGCTGGCCTATCTGAGGATTGCAGGGTGAGAGAGGAACGAATGGAGGCAGCCGATAGCAGGCCCTTCAAAAAATTCCCCCTCCTCATGGCCTCCGGAGCCCCTACAATGGAGTGCACTTCTGTCAACAAAGACTAGGACGAGAGAAGCCACATATCTGCTCTATGGAACAGATTAACTGTAGTAAATCCGTTTAGCCTCTCTATCTATCCTCTCTTTCCTCCACCTCTCTCTTTCCCTCTTAGAGCATGTATTTTTTCCTTTTTCTTTTTTTTTTCTTTTTTTTTTTAAGGTTACTTCAAGCCTGTTTCCCGAGCCTGATCTAGAACCAGAGATACATATTAATAACACGGCGTTTTGTGACGCACAATATTCTTTAAAGCATGGACAATAAGGAAAGACCGGATTACAGCAGGAAATGCTCCAGAAGCCAAAGCTCCTACTTCTCAGTGGCAGTGATCCATTGCAAACACAGTTTAATATATAACGCACATCCGATAGCTCGTGCAATGTGTGGGTTATAACCGTGCTGGTATTTCTCCATTACTTCCCAGAGAGGATAGAGGAATGGAAGGAGGGGTGCAAAAGGGAGAGGAAAATCAGAACTGACTTGCATGTCACCAACACAAGGTGGAATAGCTCTGCAAACAGTTCAATACCTCTGCCACTATCCAAACATGCCGTTCCGGTCATTAATTTTAAAAAGTTGGGTGAATCTGCCCTGAACAGTAAATATTTAACCAGAGCTCTGCATCGGCTGGCCCTCATAAGCCCAGTTCTAAACAGTGCAAGCGTGCACACACACACTCAAACACACATACATGCATATATAGAATGAAATCTAATTACCGGCAGCAGAGCCACTGGTCTGCCAGCATAAGAAACAGAAGGTCAAGAGAGTCAGTAAGCCAGCGTCAAACAGTCAGGCTAGAGTATGATACAAATTAGCCACATTCTCTTCTACCTCGGCTCACACCAGACGTACAATACTGGTATCTATTACCACAATAATGTGTTAGCAATATCGTTACGTATCATTATCATGACACTTAAAACATTTTCAGTGTTATCCGATAGCTAGGTAATCTCAATTCAATTACATTTCGAATGGACAATGGACATTTTCTCAAAGCAGCGATACAGGAATATAAAAAAATTGGAATTAAAATAACAAAAAATTTGATTGTTATTGAAAATTAAAATGTATATGTATGCCTAATAAATAATCTGAGAAAAAAAAATAAACCTCCCTGAGATTACATGTGGATATGTGGTGTGTGTTTGTATGTGTGTGTGTGTGTGTGTGTGTGTGTGGGCAGGTGTTCTCATGCATTAAGCACATTTTAAGTTCATATACAATGTGTAATATTTAATAATACACACATTTGTGTGGAATATAATATACATGCTGTTACAGGAAATATTATCTGCTCTGATTGTTTTCCTTGTTTTCCAATAACAGCGTGTCCCAATACAGCTTGTAAAATTACAGAGATACCAAGTGTAAACATCTTTGTCTTATAGACCTCATAATGAAAATGTAATTGAATGACACTGGAGACTCCTTCCAAAGTCCACGATACCATGAGTCCATTTCTAAGTTGTTAATATAGAAAAGATATTTTTTTTCATGACTATTTAACAGCATGTAGATTTTCTTTACACATTCATATAAATATAAATAATGACAATTTACCATATATACTAGTTTTATACCTGAATAACGTTGCCACGTCATGTCAAAAAATTCACTGCTCCTCATAACAGACAATCTGTTAGCTGTCTTATGAGTTACCAGTTATACTTATTACTCAGACCTGAGAACGTGTACTGTGAAAGTAAGCGAAAGATGAGAGGTGGTCTGGGGATAGAAGGATTGATAGGTAGACCAGAGAAGAGTAAAAGAGAGAGAAAAATGCAGCTGGGAAAAAGAGAGGTTTGAGTCTCCAGTGATTAACACTGTGGAGTGGAGCTGCAAAGAAATAAGAGGTTGAAAAGTGTATCCACACGTCCATAAGTGCAGAAAAAAGAGACCCAAAGAATATCAAATAATATATTTTAGTGAACATTTTAATAAACACTGTTAGAAAACATTATTTAGAGCCTTCACATTATTTACTCAATCTCAGGTTACTGCTTATAAAAGAAAGCAGATATAATTTGTTGTCAGTGTATATATATATACACACATACACACACACACACACACTCACAATACTATATATATATATACACACACACACACTCACAATACTATATATATATACAAAGATAAATCACCTGCTATTAACATATGAAATCCCTTCACATCATTAACTAAAACTGATGAAATTTAAGAAGCCTCTATGGATACACGAGACACATCGGCAGAACCAGTGGAGTTGTTTTCTTTTTCTCTCTATTCCTGTTTTAAAACGGCTGAACTGTTAGGGCTCGATCCTATAATACACCTGGTCTTCATTTGTACTGTAGGAAATACCTCTCATCCTACACACACTTCCCTGAGCCAGCAATAACCAGGAGCAGATCGCCATATGATAGGGGTGTGTTTCTGATTAGACTCACTGCTGTGGTCATTCACACGAGAGGAATCCTCGATCATATAATCACTCCAGATCGACACCATAAACCCAATTTCATTTGTCAGGGTCAAACACTAAAATAGCGAACATATCAGCTGCAGCGAAGAGAATAAAATAGAGGGAAAAAAAGAAAGCTGAGGAAAAAAGAGAAAGATACATCTGAAATCATTCATCAGCTGCTCACGGTCATGACGCTAACAGTGAGGACAAACACACACACGCACACATACACACACTGATCATCTGTACGCCAGTAATGCTGTGTGCAATGTGGATCTGTCCTGAGGCTGGCGAAAAAGAGAAAAAGGCGTGCTGGTTCTTGGCAGAAGAGTTGAACATCTGCATTTGGGTGTAGCATGGGGAATACTATGTTCTACAGAGAACCGGTCTCTCGAGCTCCTGCTAGAACACATTTGGAGGTCGGAGTGTGTGGAATAGGCAAAGCAGAGGATTATCAAAGAGAAAAAAGTCAAATGAAAGCAAGGGAAAGAATCCAAACATGCTAATGGGAAAAGGAGTCACAAGCTGAACTGCTGTACTGGACAATTAAAAGAAGATGAAAAGTGTTGGACGGGCTTTGAGAAATAAACACTAACATTTTTCACTAACATCATTCTTTAAAAAAAAAGCACACCTTTACACAGACACAGCATGGAATATAAAGATTTATAAGTGCTGCCTAGGTTAAACCAGGCCCAACCATTTAAATGTAGCATAAAAGCAAGTGTAACATGTTACAACAATGTTTTTAAATGTGTTACTTCCACAAGATTCATCAGTAGCACTTAAATTTTTATATAATAATAATATAATGAACTTTGGCCACATCTTAGTACCACATCTGACTACGTCATCATATACACATAGACCAATAATAGAAGTCCCCAATGATTAATTGTAGACTAGCACCTGGGTTTGACTCCATGTTCATATCCAATCTATGGGGCTTTTTACACCTAGTCACTTCATGCGTTTTCTGTGATCCGATAGCTATCCGATGGTAAAAAGACCAGGTCTAAATGCCCTCCGAAACGGTTTCGAGACAGATATAAATCCAATGGTTCAAACCACTTCAGGAGGTGGTCTGGGACGCGTTTCAGATGAAACTGGACAGGTGTAAATGAATGTGGTTGTTCAATCCACATACGTCAGAGCTATACTCCTCCCAAACAGAAGTACGTCACTCGCAGGTGACTCACGAGTCGTGCATCACGCCAGAAACAAATATGTTTTCCCACCAGTGCTGGCTCTGATCTTTCACCCAGGTGTCTCGTTGGGTCTTAAAATGCGCTGCTGCCGCCAACAAAAATGCAGCAAACAGTAAATGCTGTTTTTTGTAGCAACCGCATACACCAAAGCGTGTTCCATTTCAATTACCCCGGAAATGAGGTGAAATATATTTGCATATTGGGCGGGAATAGAAAGATATCCGATTCCGATATCCGATTCGCCGAGACGCTTTTATGTTTTAACAAATCAGATAGCTATCGGATCAGAGAAAACACATGAAGTGACCAGGTGTAAAAAGGCCCTAATAAAATCCTGATCGATTACACAAAAGAAAAGACCACTAATGAATTCACATTAAATATTGTCTTTGATTAAAAAAAGCATCATATCCCTAAAGAAACATGCTTTAAAATTTCTATTTTACCGTCTCCTTAAACGACATGGCTTACACAATATAAATTATATTTGGTCCATTCATAACATAGTATAAAAGCCAGTAGAAAACAGTTTTATTCAAATGTTCTTTGCTTTTTAGGTTCTAAAATTAGGTCTACATGGAACATCTTCCAAAACAGAAATCATCTACTGTAGAGTTCTACAAAATGAGGGAATTTCTACATAGAGAGTTATTTGGTTTATTCACCAGAGGTTTATAAACCAAAAAAAAATCTTTACAGTGCCAACAGGAAATTGTAAGCGTGTACTGAGCAGGCCATGAAGACTGAACTCAGCACACAGACAACAAAATAACAATGTTTACTGCAGGAAGCTTGAAAGACCCCGTGTTTACAAAGCCTTCACCGTACTCCACAAAATGGTACCTTGGGGCTTCTTTGCATAGAAAAGCTACGTTTTCTTCCTAAAGAGGTTCTACTCGGAACTTTCTTTGATAGTACAACTGTAAACGGTGATTGTAATCCTACACTGATTCTTATGGCTGACATTTTTATGTAAAAGAACTCGTTCTTATTTCTTTGACTGTCCTTTATATCCAGAACAAGACGTAGTAGGGTTCTACATGAATGACAGGTTTATCTAAAGCAACTTACAGCAAGGTTGCAGATTTGGATGGAGTTTTATACCAAATAACTTCCGATAGAGTGCCACGTTTACTCATTCGGCTGGATTTTATTTAATTATTTATTTTATCTTATTTTGGCCAACATTTATTCAAAGCTACTTACTGTAAAGAGGTTCTATAAATACCCATTCATTCAATATAATTTACACTAAGGTTCTACATTTTTATTTATTTCTTTCAAAATCATAGGTTTATCCAAGAAAGCCTACAGTAACATTCTACAGTTACCAGTTTGCCTTTTTTTATGTATGTTTGCTTGTTTGTTTTTGTTGGTTTTTTTTTGCCTAACTCCTGTATTGTGTTACATTTACATTTGCCTATTTGGGTAATGAATCGATCCAAATCAACTTAGTTTTTTCAACATTTTTGATGATTCAAAACTACCTTTGTTTTATTCAGAACATCTTACTATATGCTTCTACATATATACGTATTCCATTTTTCCACATTTATCCAAAGCAACTTACTGTAAAAGGATCTACATTTACTCACTTGGGTGAAATCTTAATCCAAGCCAAATTACAGTAGGTAAGGCAACTGTAGGGTCCCAGATTGACAGATTTGGCCCTTTTTCTTATTTAGAGTCACTTACAGTTGAAACTAACACAGTGAAGTTGACAGTTAAAGGCCTTTTTCAAAGACTTAACAGTGGAAGCTTGGCATTGCTTCTGTTCAGTAGCCCAAAGTCTTACCCACTAAGCCAACACTGCTCCTACATAGAACCTTTAAGATTTTCCCTAGAGACACAAACCAAAGAACTCTTGTGTGCTAGATGGAACTTGTCTAACATTTGTCTAAACTGATAGCAATAAAAGTTCTTATTTGCCCACAGCTGACACCCACACTGCAGAGACACAACCACTAACATGGCCAAAAGTTAATTATGAATGATGAAATATCACACTCCCACTTGGTGCACAGTTATATCGCTGGCTTTCTGTCAGTCATAGAAACCTCCAGTAGGTCTTATTCATGAGTACAGGTTCCTATACATGTTTGGTTCCTTAATCAAAGAAGGCGAATGTGGAACAAACTGTCCTGAATGAATAAACATCATCGTATATCTCATAGTCGAGGTGAAAGGAAACAAAATCAATCAATAAATCAATGAAAAATAACTTGTCTTTCTCGGGCACATCATTTTAAAATATTGTGGAATGTGATTATGGCCATGCCTGGTTTTGCTAATTATGTGAGGGAATACAGAGATCCTTGAGCTGTCTGTCAGAACACAACCCCAGGTGATGAGGAAATGAATGTTTGGCTTGGACCATTGCAAGGAAATGATATCATACATAGCTTTGACAAAATGAGAGATAGGGGGAGTGGGAGAGAGAGAGAGAGAGAGTCCTGCAGTTTTTCAGAATGAAAGCATGTGCTCATGTAGCCCTTCACCATCGTAATGACCCGAAAATGGGGGTGAACAGAGGAGGTGTACAGTCAGAACTACCCTCATGGCATTTTTATTATGCAGGTGGCTTTCCAGACCCTGGAAACTGGTTTCAGTTAGAAGGGTCACCTTTTGTCCCTACACAAAGTGCCCTACTACAGAACGGAAATAGGAGAAAAAAAACAACTCAGAAAGACGTATTTTCCAGCGAGTTCGTTTCTATATGAAATCGGTTCATGAATACACCAACAGGAAATGAAATGAGCAAATCTTATGTAGCTAAATCCAGAACAGCTGAAACATTGATGGTAAAACAAAAAGTGTAGTTAAGCTGGAACGTCTTATCAGGTTTATAAGGGATAAAGCTGATTGAGGAGGTAAGACTACTATAGAGCTTGATATTTAAATATTTCTTGGTAGACTGATACTGTCTTGAAAGTGGCTTTTGGCAGTTTGTCTATTAATTAGATCGATTTAACGCCTTATTTTGACTCATAGCAAATGGAAATACATCCTGAGAAGTTTCAGTAGAGGTGAAAATGTTAAGACTGTAATCAAGTCAATATTTTGCCCTAAAGTTCATTCATTCATTCATTCATTCATTCATTCATTCATTCATTCATTTTTTACCGCTTATCCGAACTATTCTTGGGTCACGGGGAGCCTGTGCCTATCTCAGGCGTCATCGGGCATCAAGGCAGGATACACCCTGGATGGAGTGCCCTAAAGTTGTTATTATAAAATGACATTAATGTTTCAATTCAACATAAGCCTTGTCGAACTGCTACCGCCTTCACACAGAATAAACAGACGTACAACAAACCATGAACAAGTGTAGAATTTATCACTGATTCATAAATTAGTATAAAAACATCAAATAAAAGCAATATATATATGTACTTTATGTCAACTTTTATTTTATATTCAAACCAGAAGTGACTTCAAAAAATGAGTTACAAAAAACATACAAAAAAAAGAGACAATAATTGTCAAGAGATATCATTTAAATGTAGAGCTAAACAAAGAAAGAAACAAAAAACTGTACTGCACGGGACAAAAACATATATATTCAGTGTAGGGTTGGATATTGTTTAAAAACACAGCGGATTTATTAAAAATGAAGTTAAAATGGGATTAAAAAAAAAATAACAGAAAAGGCTTTTAGTTATAGCAAATCTAAGACATATTTAGCTTCCTTAATGTTCAGTGCAAGGTAGAAGTGTTGTTTCATCCTTTCAGTAACCATTCCAATTATCTGCAAAGTCTCTCTCTCTCTCTGTCTCTCTCTCTCTCTCTCTCTCTCTCTCTCTCTCTCTCTCTCTCTCTCTCTTTTTTTTCATATTTAATGCATCCCCTGTCTCTCTCACCATCTGCCCTCCCCCCTTTAACATTCTGGAATTTTCATGAGATAGGACAAAAATGGGCATTTCCCTTATTACCATCTCACGGTGGAAATCAAATATGCAAGGAAAGTAGTGTATATACTAATTAGTGGGGAATTCATAATTACCGTGCTCATTGATGGAGATACATTTGAATACGTTCAGCTCCTCTGGGAGCCACGCAGCCTGTCCAGAATAGTGAGAGAGAGAGAGAGAGAGAAGTGAAAGAAAGAAAAAAAAAATGCCCTCAGCCCCCTCTTTCTTCTTGAAATTAGGGATCTGTAGCATGCCGTAGCTCTGCCAGACGCTAGATCCAAAGTAGCCGCAATTTCTTTAAATATAATTAATCAAGTGAAGCATGTAACCTAATGAACGCATTTGATAACAGCTACAATTCAGACATGAAGCATGAGCTGAGGCTTCAGTACACGGCTATGGAGGAAGAGGAGAAAGTGTCTTGCCTTGTGTCTTCTCGCATGTCAACACTGTACATGACTGTCGAGGGGAGAAGGGGAGAGTGGTGACAGGGAAGCCGTCCGTTTTAATTGGAGTAGATTAATAACAATTAGAGGTAGTGAGCTGCCAGGCAGAGCTGGGGGACAAGGAGAACATGATCGCATGGCACCAGAAGCCTGCTATTGCTATGAGCCTTGCTGTATTCCTCAAAGAGGGGAACGTGAGTATCGGTCCAGAGCATCAGATGAAGTGCCAGGGGGGAGACTGAGACACTGCATGAGTGAGGATCACTGCTGGACTAATAACAACACATCACACCACACATGCTTTTCAAAAAGGCCTACAAGGCAATTCAGGTTTAGTCGAAAAAAAGTTCAGTCATTCATGAAATCAGAAGAAACTACCTAGTTACAAATATTACATTAAAGTAGGATTAACATGTTAAATATGATCAAAATCCGAATTTATTTAAAGCTGATATGTCACAAAGGGACTCATTTCCCAAAATGGAAATGAACAATTGACTCATATAAAGAATTAACATAGGAATTAGGGTAATCACAAAAAAAAAAAATAAATCCAATCGGTTGGGAAAACAACGCTTCCAGTCTACTACTACTTCTGAATTTTAAGAAAATTTATTCATAAGGAGATTCATTAATGTCAACCTCAATTGATGAGCTTCAAATCATTTAACTGTCATGAGTTACTACAGATTTCTTCATCGATTAATGCTGTCACATTTATATCTTTCAGCTGCACGCACAAAACTCGCACGCAAAAGGTCTAGAGATTCAGTTCAGACTAAAGTGATGGCACTGTAGAAAGTGTCTATCTGTATGTCTATAGAAGCAGATATGCTGCAGTGGCTGAGCTGCATTATTGGAAAATTTAGCTCATGCTGCATTTATGCTGAAATCAGCTCTCGGTCTGCTTTACCTTTACGAAAGCACTCCCTAATTTACTGTGTATTGGTATTTATCACCATATGCAGCTATGTGCTATAAATCAATGTTAACTAATCAAAAATGATTAGTATAGATTTGTTTATAACAACATTTGCACACAAAATTAACAAATTAATAAAAGGAAATTGATTCGATTTCTTTAGCATGAATTTTAACGTATATTATATCTCTGCTACGTCACATACAGCGCCTTCTAATGCACCATATTTTACATTGCGCTTTAAGATACTGGATGTGCTAAAGGATTGGAGGCTGGTGTCTCGGCTGGTGCCCTCAGCGTGATGTTCTGTGCAGTGTTTATGTCCAGTTAGGGGATAATCTGCTTTGGCACAGGATATTGAGCTGCAGCCCAAAATGTAAAATGTTGATGTTCATGGCCAAGCTCTAGGCAGTGGGGAACTGGAAGACCAACTTTATTACATTCTAAAGACTGCTGCTTTAAGAGACATGTTGATTTACTTTGCAAATATGAATTTCACAAAGCAATACAATATACTCTATAAATATAATGCAGTGATACAGTATATGTGTATGGTAACAGAAATGAACCCAGAAGTGGATTTTGTCATAAAGACGTTTATAACAAATTGGAACATATTGGCTTGCTGAAGCATGAGAAAATCAAATAAAGAAAAGAGTTAGGAGTAATAGGAGTAATACAGGTATTTTGTTGCAGTTCTTGATGATTATGGGTGATTTCTTTAATGCTTGCGAGTGAGAGTGACAATTCATCATGACAAACATTTAAATAAGTGAATACAGTTATTCTTACAATTTCTTATTGTTAACATTGACAATATTAAAGACTGATATAAATCCAGTACTGAAATTTTCTGTTTACACTTATAACATTTATATGCAATCGTTCTCTCACCAGCCTCTCATTTTTCTCTTTCTTTAAGAGAGAATCTGGAAAGCATAAACTCTTCTCTCCTGTTACAATGTGCTGACACTCGAGACTTCTTCCAGAAATGTTATAAATCGCTGAATATGCATATTTTTCTTTCTGCATCCGTCCATCTATCAATCCATCCATTCGTCCATCCATCCATCCGTCCATCCATCCATTCGTCCATCCATCCATCCATCCATCCATCCATCCATCCATCCATCCATCCATCCATCCAGCCATCCATCTATCCATCACTCTATCCTCCAATCCATCTATCCATCCATTTTATTTTCTGTGGCGTTTATCCTACACAAGGTCACAGACAACCTGGAGCTTATTCCAGGGTACTCGTGTTCATCACAGAACACACTCACCAACAATGGAAAAGTCTGAGATTCTAGACTACCTACAGTACAAAGCATTTCTTTAGAGAAAATACCCAAAGGAACCCAGAAAATCATGGCAAGCTCATGCAAACCCTCACTTACAGGTTGAAGATAAGAATCAAACCCTCGTCCTGGATGTGCGAGCAAAACATACAAAACACTAAGCCAACACTCACTCACTCACTCACTCTCACTCACTTTCTACCGCTTATCCGAACTACCTCGGGTCACGGGGAGCCTGTGCCTATCTCAGGCGTCACTGGGCATCAAGGCAGGATACACCCTGGATGGAGTGCCAACCCATCACAGTGCACACACACACTCTCATTCACTCACGCAATCACACATTACGGACAATTTTCCAGGGATGCCAATCAACCTACCATGCATGTCTTTGGACTGGGGGGAGGAAACCGGAGTACCCGGAGGAAACACCCGAGGCACGGGGAGAACATGCAAACTCCACACACACAAGGTGGAGGCGGGAATCGAACCACCAACCCTGGAGGTGTGAGGCGAACGTGCTAACCACTAAGCCACCGTGCCCCCCTAAGCCAACACTTTTTGATCAATCTGTTTATTAGTCTTAGATTAAATGGAGCATCCAGCATACACCGTGCTGTAGTCTGTAGTCAGAGCTGTGGGGTTATAGAGATGTGATTTAAGAATAAATCCATGTTGTGGTATAATGTACTTAACATAACTTAATGTAATCAAACTGTAATACTTAAAATGCACATACATGTAACTCTATTTATATTCCTCAGTAACCCAGACCTCTTACTATACATTTGTAATTGATCTGATTGACAGTGACCAGTGGCTTTCTCCCTTTGTCTCTCTGTATAGAGTGCCTCAAGCCCAGCCTCGTGCTGCTAACCTGAACTCCACCTCGGTGTTAATGACGAGACGGGGGAAGTTTGCCGTAATGAGGCCCCATGCAGAAGAATCTACCAGTTGGGATTCCACACACAGCCATATGTGAGGCCAATGTTGCATGAATTAACATACGGCAGGTCAAGTTAACATATGTAGAGTGAGAAATGACTAATGACTTATCACACCAGTGTTATTTTTGGACCTTCTTGCATGCATACAACCTTTGTGGAAAAAGGGAGGGAGGAAGGGAGGGAGAGCAAGGGCAAGGAAGCCTAAAACAAAGAGTAGAGAGGTCAAGTTTCTAACTTCTCCACTTGTCTACTTCCTGTGATGAGGGAGAAAGAGATAGGAAGAGGAAGCATATGCCAGGTACAGAGTGACAGACAGGACAGTCAGAGTTGACTGTGGTGGCATCAGCATGGGGTAGAACTGCCCTGTCACCGAACACATGCCGACGGGGAGCGACGCCTGGCAGATGCTCTCTACTCCATCCAGAAGTCTGCCACGACTGCCCTCGGGTTTCAGAGGAGAGTGTATAAGTTTGTGTGTGTGTGTGCGCGTGTGTCTGGGGGAGGTGGTGATGAGGGAACAGAGGGTTTCATTTGGCAGGGTGTTAAAAAAATGGCCTGCTTTTTTTTTGTTGGTTTTTTGTGATGGAGGAGGCAGGTATTAGCTCGGAGACCTCGGTGGTCCCCGCTAGCCATTAGTTTCCTCTCCAGCTGCAGTAAGATCCGCACTGTGAATCTGCCACACTCCCTCATTCATCAGCCTCCCCATCCGCACCAGCACACAAATTCCAATAACAACACACACACACACACACACACACACAGTCCTTACTGATTCGTAACTTCAGTAGCAGTACTGCAAGCCTTCCAGACACAGCCATCAGGAAAGCCAGGAAGAGAGAGAGAGAGAGAGAGAGAGAGAGAGACAGAGAGACAGAGAGAGAGAGAGAGAGAGAGAGAGATGAAGAAGAGAAAGGAAAACACAGGAGCTCCTCTCTGCGTGTGTGTGTGTGTCCAAGGGTCCATGTGTGCCTGTTTGTACATGGAGGTGATGAAACATGTTATATATGACCCTGGTTCCAGCACACTGAACCACACGATTGTTTCATGGTTTGAGCGCAGCAACTGTGTGTATGTGTGTGTGTATGTGTGAAAGAGAGAGAGAGAGAGAGAGAGAGAGAGAGAGACTTCCTGCCACCCACCCGTCTATTCAGGAAATGTTTAAATATTGGCAGGAGAGTTGTGGAATGGCCAGTGGAAACGCAGAGGCCAGGGTCAATGTGAAAGGTCACTTGCAGAGACTCGGTGTGTCCCAGGCCTTGCTCCCAGCCCCTTACTGTGTTCTCTCACCACGCTTTGTTGTTTTGAACAGAAAGAAACTTCCAAGCAGTTTCTGCTCTGCACATTTAACGCAGTGAAAGGTTGCTCGCGTAAGATCGTCTCGTCAAAAAACTCTCGAGATTTTATCTCATTGTGTGTTTACAGTAATTATTCTAGTGCCTCTGTTTTTTTTTTTCCTTTAGTTTTCTCTATGGTGAAGAAAACTTTGTCATAAGAACAAATTAAGAATCAGAACGAAATTGATACTTATTCTTAACGTTCAATTTGTTTTTATTTGGTTTCATACTGTGCATAATTATAGAACACAGCAAAGCATTGTCAGCGGGGGGGGGGGGGGGGGGGGGACTGAGGCTGAGTTTTTACTTTTAAAAATCTTTACTGGTCAGTAAAAGGAAAGAATAAACCGTTGCGTAGAAATGAGTGTCTAAATCATAATAATCACCTGAGCAGAGACGCACAGTGTAGCTTTATTTATTTATATGAATAAATGCTTTAATACTTGTTTATTCACCACATCTATGAAAATATAGTGAGTAAAGATATAATAAGTCCAAAAAAAGGACCTCACAGTACTCAGTATGTTTGGTTCACTTCATATATTTTAGTTGATTCAGATTCAAATCGCTTTCTCAATGCAATCGAATCACACTACAGTTTCCTTGTATGAGGAATGACAACATTTCACTCAGGTGTGATTTCTGTGCTCTCACCAGCCTAAAGGAAACGGATCAAATGAAATAAATGCACAAAGGCTTGATTTACACTGACTACACACATCATATGTGAAAGCACCCATAGAGGAACGTATTCACCCTTAAAGACATAAAGGCCCTTAATTTTGATGTTACGCACTTTACGCTAGTTCAATTAAGTATTTCTCTGTGCAGATTTGTGGAAAAGATATATGCATCAAAAAGGGAAAAAAATGTATCAGCTGAACAGACTTCTTTAAATTGGACTGGAAATTAGTGGCAAAAATGTTGGCCAGTTTGGAGAGAGCTGCTCTGCTAGTTGGGGTAATTATCTCGCTAAAGCGCTTAAGTGACACATCTGGTCACACAGGTCAGTTTGTGTTAGACAGCTTTTTTTTTTTTTTTTTTTTTTACATTACATTCGGGCACTCATTAGTCACCACAGAGCAAACAGAGATAAAGAGCATTATTAACATATAGCAGCCTGCTTTTCAGACCTAGAGTGGACAAATAAAGAAAAGAAAAAAGAAAAATAGCAAAGAAAAAGCGCTGAAATGGTTCTATCATATTGATTCTAAGCTCTGATTTGTTGTTTTCCTTTCCTTTTTTCTGGAAGTAAAAAAAAAAAAAAAAACTTTGACAAGCTACTGAAATATATCACACTGCTGAAATATAGAGGTAACATCTTTTATAGACTTCTTGTTGTCATCAATCTCAGCGCCAGGAGTGAATTATCAGAACTACAAAAAAGATCTATGTTTTCTGAGTTCCAATAACCGCCCAAGTCTGGGACACACACATATATATATATATATATATATATTTATATATATATATATCTATCTATATTTTTTTTTTTTCTCATAAGCTTGGTCTGCCAACTGTGAGTGATAAGCATCATTATTGTTTTGCGAGATGTACTTTATGCCCCATCACTGAGCTCTTGGCACGTATGCTTTCAAATGGATGATCAGATCAATTTCTGCCAGACATGTAACCACACATATGGAATATAATGAGGGGGAAATGATGGGAGAATGTTATTCAGCCTGCATCTGTGTACGGCGTAGTGAAATGAGAGACCTTGTGATGGCATCTACTATATATTAATGTTGTGGGATGCGAAAGCTTTCTATTAGTGGACAGGATTAAAATAAAAGGGATCTAAAAATAAATAAATAAATGAATAAATAAATAAATAAATAAATCAACTATGAAATAAATCAAATAAACAAATCTAATAAAAAAAAGGATAGATATTACTATAGATAGATATACTATAAACCCTATAGCTATTGGAGCGAACATACAACCGAATAATAAATGAATAAATAAATAAATAAATCCACTCTGTGCACTCACGCTGATGAAGAGGTGAAGTGTATTTTATTTTCTGTTGGACCCTGACTCGCGTGTTTGCGAGCGTCTGAGCTGCAATTATGCCAGTAATAAATGCATAACCCGCCAGTTCTCAGCTCTGACCTCCGTGAGGGAAAGCGCCTCCCCACCGTCCATGTGGCTCGAGGGGCGAGATTTCTATTCCCACCCCTGACCCCCCCACCTCTCCAAACTGCCCCTCTCTTTCACCCTTCTGGCTCTGAAGAGCTTGTCTAGCCTCCCCACCCCAACTCAAAGCTCATTAGCCCCGGTGCCTCTGAACGGCCGCTGGCATACATTGCTGGCTTTATCTCAGACATGAGCATTGTCTTTTATTTCTAATTAGACTGGTTCATCAGTGTGCTCACTGGAATGCTTATGCACAGGAGGCTGGGGCTCTTATAAACTCACCATGGCTGCTCTTTGTCTGACTTTTGCTTAGGCTTTGAGGTTGGGAGAAGAGTTTTATAACTATTTGTTTTCTGTGTCTGGGTCACTTCATGTAGAGGTGCAACAGAGTTGGACAAAGTCAGTGACTAGGTTTATGCAGTGTAGGGTTGCATAATAATTCTACTTCCTGTACAAATCGACACTACACATACAGTACATATACAGTACATATACAATACAAATATACAATTATTTCGGCAGTCAAACACACATTATTCTGACAATATGTATATAATGCAGAATGTAAGCAGATATACTCTAACTTTATACAGTACAATCTATAAATAAATAAATCAGTGTAGAATTTATTAAATGTAAACATATAAGCTTTTTGTTTCTATCGATAAACTCTATATTCACTAATTTTCACAAATGCACCTATCAACATATTGATTATTGCAACGTTTATTATAAAATACTGTCTGTTACTTCTAGATTGCTTGAAAATACTGAAAGGTATAAAAAACTTAAAACTTATTAGATGTACACACAATTCATATTGAACTGTATGTGCAATAGCTCCCACTTTGTCACTTTTTTTGTACAGATTAAAAGCTATTTTTTTTTTGTACTGTGACATTTTAATGTCTGTGTTCAGTTGTAATCAACTTCAATTTAATTCCAAGTTCTAAATAATATAAATCCACATAGAAGGCAAGTAAAAGTTAGTTATATTTAGACTTGAATAAATTTTCTTGAGTCATCATTGAGATTTTTCTTTGCCGTTAATTCAATTACGATAAAACAAAAAAAAACGAACACAAAGATATATTCAATTCAATCCAAATTTATTTGTTTAGTGCTTTTAATAAATGGACATTGTGTCAATGTACATAAGAAACATAATGCAAAAAGTTTTCTATTATACAAAGATTAATATAATACAAAAATTCAAGATTAATATTAGACTTATGTTTAAATGTGTTTGTATTTATCTCTAATGAGCAAGCCTGAGGTGACTGAGGTGACTGTGGTGAGGAAAAATTCCCTTAGATGGAAGAGGAAGAAACCTTGAGAGGAAACAGACTCAATAGGGAACCTCATCCTCATTTGGGTGACACTGGAGGGTGTGATTACAAATTATTATAAACACTGGAGCGTGTTATTATGAATAACATCCTTTCTACAGTCAGATACAGTCCGACAATTGTGCATTGATTAGGAGGTAGTTGTCCTCAAATATTACATGTAGTTAGCATCTTGCCTTGGAATGGCCGAATACTTCATGAAGCGGAATCCAACTGAAGCTGGTACATCTCTAGATGCCTCAGGATCCTCACAGGTTTGGTCTAATCTCAATGAAGGTCTAAAATCTGCATGACAAGGAGCACAAATGGAGCAAAGAGAAATTGGTAAATTTTGAAATATATCTGGTAGAACGTACCAGTATACGGTATACGATGACCTGACCCTCACACCTGTATGTTTTTCTTCCCCAAATTGTTGCCACAATTATATCAGCACTCATTTGTATAGAATGACTGTGTATGCTGTATGATTTACAATTTCCCTTCACAAAACTGTTCCAGCATGACAATGTTCCTGTGCACAAAGCGAGCTCCATAAAGAGATGGCTTCCCAAGGTTGGTGTGGAAGAACTCAAGGGACCTGCACAGAGCCCTGACCTCAACCCCACTGAACACATTAGAATGAATTGGAATGAGGATTTCACCCCAGGCCTCCTCGCTTAACATCAGTGCCTGACCTCACTTGTGGCTGAATGAGCAAATCCCCATAGAAATGCTCCAAAATCTAGTGGAAGGCCTTCACAGAAGAGTGGAGGTTAATATAACAGCATAGAGGGACTACATCAGAAATGGGAGGCACATACTGTATACCATGTGTCCACAATCTCTTAGCCGTATAATGTAAAATACATTAGTCACATCAAATTTGGTTTCATTTAAAAACATGGATTCCACCCTCATTATTTAGCAGCATATAATAACATCAAAATGATTTACAAAATAATTTGCCCACCTTTGAAGCTACATTAATATTTCTGAGACACCAGAGGTTATAATAATATGCTTACAGGTTTAGCTTAGCACCGTGCTTGTGTGTAAAAGGCTAAAAGTGGCTCAGACTGCAGTCTTCTGGGACACCGGAGTTTAGAATAAGTGGGTCTAAAATGATGCTTTCGCTCTTTACTACATTTGTTTTAGCCGTCATAAAGTTCTTTAGTCAGATCCACACTTTATAAAGCTGAACAACTCTACAGGGGTACGGCAGTGTTTAGAGGGTTATTAATAAGCCAAAGAGAAATAAGTACTTGATGTCCTACATAATGCATTTAAATCATAGGGAAATATTTACTACAGTTAGGAAACGAAATTGCAAATATAATGCAAACAGACCTGTACATACAGTATACGGAGCCTTTAAAATACGTCATCATGTGATATTAAGCTGTATGTCTTTGAGAATGTGACAATGAGCCTCGGGTCACTCAGGCTTCAAACGGCCGGTCAGATAGAGATAAGATAAACAAATAAATCAGAGCCTGCTTCCATGAGGCTGTGACGTGGAATCAGTGAGGCGTCTGTCAGCGGAGCAGAGTAAAGCAGAGGAATGAAGTGGTGTTTCTCTGATAGAGACGCCTAAGGCATCCACACCTGATGAATGCCAAACAACCAGATAAAAACAACACCTAATGGCTCTATAGCCCTTGTGCCCTTAGACCACAAAGTGGAGACTAGTTTGAGGCTGATTGGGACAAATATAAATGGCTTTAAAAGCAAATAAAATTTCCTAAATGTAAAATTCAGGACCCTCAGGAAACCATGTGTCTTTTTAATCCCACGTGGACACGCACATGCTTAATTTTCAGTTCAGGAAAAAAAATTTAACCCAAAAAGCAAAGCCTGAAAACCAAAATCTAAATATTTATTTATTTATTTACTTACTTATTTGTGTTAATTGATTCAAAGTGGGGGCACGGTGGCTTAGTGGTTAGCACGTTCGCCTCACACCTCCAGGGTCGGGGATCGATTCCCGCCTCCACCTTGTGTGTGTGGAGTTTTCATGTTCTCCCCGTGCCTTGGGGGTTTCCTCTGGGTACTCCGGTTTCCTCCCCCGGTCCAAAGACATGCATGGTAGGTTGATTGGCATCTCTGGAAAAATTGTCCCTAGTGTGTGATTGCGTGAGTGAATGAGTGTGAGTGTGTGTGTGTGTGTGTGTGCCCTGCGATGGGTTGGCACTCCGTCCAGGGTGTATCCTGCCTTGATGCCCAATGACGCCTGAGATAGGCACAGGCTCCCCGTGACCCGAGGTAGTTCGGATAAGCGGTAGAAGATGAATGAATGAATGAATGAATGAATAATCTTACAGTAATTCTGTCCTCATCATTACTGCATCCAATAAGAGAGAGTGTGATAAGTAATAAAAGCCATTCCAAATTATTTAAAATCTATTGTTCAAGACAGCATGATGTTTATAAGGAAAAAAAAAGAAATAATAAATTACACAATTTACCTGGAAAACATGAACAACATGAAATATTAATAACCCCAATGAGGGGTCTCAAATTAGACAAATTCCTGAGAGGATTGAGAGAGAAAAGGAACACCCATTAAAACAACATCATTAGGATACGGCAGAGCCCTAAGGAGAATCTGACGCTGGATTGTTGATCATTTGCACTTTATTTAATGAACACTGATACAGATCTTCAATATTGGCAAAACATAGTAATGAGGCAATTTTGCAGCAAATTTCAATAAAAGAGTTATACTGTTATCCAGAACTGTGTAAACAGAACGATTCTGACATAGAGGTTTTTGCACTGATACAAGTTTTATAGTTTTGTTCACAAGATACTCATGCTAATCAACATGCTGTAGCTCGAATCCAATACCAAGATGTACAGTCTTTATGTGTGAGTATTTTCAGGTCTCTTCCAGGTGTCATGAAAGCCTGAGCTGAACCTGTTTACTAGACGTGTACAGTATAACTCGATGCAGGATGGTGTGTATTAGACTTGAAACGTGAACACAAGAACTCCTTCAACTGTCCATTTAAATCTACAACATACACACTGCATGTGGTCCTCCAGAAAAAAAAGAAAGTGTAAATAGTCATCTCTCACTTTACTCCTCAGTCTAATGGCCAGGCTTCCTTATGATTTGGCTGCACGCACTCCTCCACTTCTTTAATTCATTTCTCGCTGAAGTGTGCCTTTACCGGAATGATGTAAGAGCACAGCTCCAAATAGCCTTAAATATTCTTTAATCGAGCATGGCTAACTCCAGCAGCGTAAATTTCTTATGAAGTGACATTTTAATGCTCTCTTTAAGGAGAAGCAGCCTGAGTTGTGCAATCTTTTCCAAAACAGGTTCCAAAGGAAAACATCAGTGGGCCCATATATTATCGGAATAACTTCCACCGACTGAAGCAGAGAAACCGCCTCTTTGCTCAAGCAAAAAAAAAAAAGGAAGCAAAACTTTTGAAAAACACTTTTTTGAATTACATAGATGAATTGCAGCCACATCAGTGAAATGTGAAGTGTATGTTTTCATTGGCTGCAGGACTTTACATTGTACAGTGTAAGGATATGAATCTAAAACAGATTTCCCAAGGTCTTCCAGATGAAATGTCAAAAGCATGAGCTCCCATTAACGTATTCACAGACGAAATGTGCAATTCTGTGGGTTTTTTGTTTTGTTTTGTTTCATTTTATGTTGTTTTTTATGTACATTTTTTTTTATTTTACAGAACACGACTCAGATCGTTAAGATTCACACATCGTGATGCAATGTCCTTCTCTCTGCACCGGAATATGTCATGCTCTGAGCCCACGGAATGAAGCTGTGAAATACATAGTTATTTATTTGCAAGGCCAAAATGACCTGTGCCAGAACTACAGTAAACAACTAGTCCACCTCGTCTCAGGCCTGTGGGTGATAAATGGCATTAGGCCATAATGCAGCTGGTAACTTAACCCCTTTATTTCTTGTAAATTCAGTCAAGTGTGAAAGATAATAAGTGACCAGAGGACGGTGGCTGTATCCATACGGAGGATAAAACCTTGAGGCTGGACAGCAATAAAGAAGGGCACAAATCAAACATAATAAAGCAGAGCAGCACGTAAACCTCGGGTTTATTGAAGAAACCCAGCATTCAGGTTGCTGTAATCTGCCTTCAGACTAGAAGAGATCAAAGCTAGACAAGACTGAAAAAATATAATATATAACGTATAACATAATATAGTGAGCTGTTATTTTTGAGAGCTTTTTGTAAATCTGTATTTATTGTGCTTTAGTTTTCAGGGATTTTAGCTGTTTTTAAATATTACTGAGGAACTGTATAGAAAGTCCAAATTATAAGCGTTGATATAAACCTCAGATTAACACAACATAAAGCCTAGATTTGGTACAACATCACAGAAGAATCGATTCATTGGGCCATTGTGGTTAAACTGTGCCATATATCCTTGGTATATCTAGGTACATTATAAGAAATGTGTAAATTATGTATCATAAAGGGCAATAGGTGCTTTTCTGACATCAACAGAAAGTAACCCTGATACCTTTTACACATCCATTACACATCCATTACAGATGATGACTGATGTATCCCATTCCCATTTAGAGCAGAAGGAGATATTAAATCAAACCAATCTCCTCCTAGTTGCTCTCGCATCGGCTCTGATTAAAGATCTCTCGATAAAGGGTAGGCAAATGTCAGCTGTGGAATAATTGAAAGAAAGCCGCAAGTTCAGCCGTGCTTAACACTGGAATATCACATTTCAGGGCTTTACTTAAACATGTACTGACACTGAGTACTACAGAGCATTTAAATCTGTGTGTGTCTCTGTGTGTGTGTGTGTGTGTGTGTGTGTGTGTGTGTGTGTGTGTGTGTGTGTGTTATGAGGTTATATTGTCAAGGAAAATTTCAATCTAGAAACACATAACACTAATAGCTCAGAATAAAAGGCTCTTTATTCATAATATTGATCTGTAATGTGTGTCCTTAAACATGCTGTCACTCTTGCAGTATATCTGATCATCTGGCACGTTAAATGCGATGTCACACCTTGCACATTTATACCACTGAAAGCCTAGGAATCTATCTATACCTATAAAGAATTCGATTTATATAAAGATACGATGGAAAAGATAATCAACAATAAGTAAGAACTAAAACACTTGGGGTTTTCGGTTTTAAAGGAAAACTGTCAACAATACAGTGTTGTCTCCAGGGAAGTAGATTGAAAGTAGATTTCCCTCCAGGATAGATAAGTATCTATCTATCTATCTATCTATCTATCTATCTATCTATCTATCTATCTATCTATCTATCTATCTCCATCAATTCTTCTTCTTCTTCCTCTTCTTCTTCTTGTATTTATTATTATTATTATTATTATTATTATTATTATTATTATTATTATTATTATTATTATTGTCATCATCATCATCATCATTATTATTATTATTATTATTATTATTATTATTATTATTATTATTATTATTATTATTATTATGTGTGTGTGTTGCACAGTGAATACAAACAGATTGAAGTATTTATTAACATATGTTTTGTTTACAATATCCTTGTTTAATACTTGTTTAAGTATCCTTACTTGCACTAAAACCAGACAGACTGCATTCTGGCCATTGCTATTTTTATCGTATTTGTCTTGTAGTGTATTGTATTGTCTGTTTGCACTGTCTCTTATACTTGTACACGTGTAATGACAATAAAGTTGAATCTAATCTAATCTAACCTCTTGTCTCGCGCTTTTTGAACAAGGCTGCAGGCTTCATCTTCATGTGAATAAGTTCATTTATACTCTCTAGCCATTATTTCTCTGTTGTCTTATGTAGCTCCGTGTCTTTATGTAGCACCAGAGTCCTAAGGTGTCATTTCATTTCACATTTCAGCTATGTATGGCCAAAATGATAATAAAAGCTTCTTGACTTGACTTTACTGAGATGTGATAGTGTGGGTGGAATTTACCCAAGATTATATATTTCACTTGTTGACTAATGATAAATATGAATCGTTTGCATTTGTTTCATTTGACCATCCTCCTAAATCCTGCTTTACAGTGAAGACGTAGAATATTTTCCTTTAAAATAATATCTTCTAGGGGCACGGTGGCTTAGTGGTTAGCACGTTCGCCTCACACCTCCAGGGTCGGGGTTCGATTCCCGCCTCCACCTTGTGTGTGTGGAGTTTGCATGTTCTCCCCGTGCCTCGGGGGTTTCCTCCGGGTACTCCGGTTTCCTCCCCCGGTCCAAAGACATGCATGGTAGGTTGATTGGCATCTCTGGAAAATTGTCCCTAGTGTGTGATTGTGTGAGTGAATGAGAGTGTGTGTGTGCCCTGCGATGGGTTGGCACTCCGTCCAGGGTGTATCCTGCCTTGATGCCCAATGACGCCTGAGATAGGCACAGGCTCCCCGTGACCCGAGGTAGATCGGATAAGCGGTAGAAGATGAATGAATGAATGAATAATATCTTCTAAATTTGCCAAAAGCATTTTTCTTTTGTAATTAAAAAAGACACATCGTGTATATTAATGCTATGTTTTGGGATGTGGTAGTCTAGTGTTTAAGGTGTTGGACTACTGATTGTATGGTTGTGAGTTTGAATCCCAGGTCCACCAAGCTGCCACCGCTGGGCCCCTGAGCAAGGCCCTTAACCCTCAATTGTTCAAAAAGATTAAATGTAAGTTGATCTGGATAAATGTGCCTAATAATTGAAAGATAAATACTTTGATTTTGACTTATGTTATATGCAGCCATAAACTGTTATGCCTCACTATCCTCCTTTTTTCCGTTTTTTTTTTATGTCATAAAACAATTAAAAGAAAATGATCATTTTCATGTTAAAGAGAAACTGAAAACAACAAAACTCTCCATCTTAATGACGCAAAGTTGTTTCTGCAAACTTCAGGCTTTACATCTGACTGTTACAAAGTGCTGAAAGTTGAGACCCTTCAAAACACTTTTAAAATCTATGAATGTGGAGCATCTGGATATCAATTCCCTGTGTAGGTTGTTACTATAGAAACAATAACGTGCGCTAATGACTGCATTGAGATAATAAAATCTAATATAATATCCTGCTACCGGAACTATTGCCAGAGCCGCTGTTAAAGAAAATCAATCGAAATCTACTGACCAATCAGAATTGAGCGCACTGAAGAAGTTATAGTAGAAGGAGAAAGGCAACTACAGAATATAATTGATATAAGCAATAGGTTACTGATGACAAATCAATCCCTGATTCCATGGAATAAATCATGAAAGTGCTGAAGGGCACTGTGTCCAGATCACTTTTTAACCTCAATCATTCGGACAGAATCCCACACTGGGAATTGGAGACAGTAGTAAGTCAGGCTCAGCTCGACTCCCCAGGTAGCTGCGTTGAGAGAGAACACCTGATCAATAGCCTCAGCCGTTTATTTATTTTTTTTTTTTTCTTTTTTTGCTGAAAAAGGCAGCAGAGTCGAGGCAGGAGCTATACGACTGAGGTTCTCCACTGATGTTCCTGCACATAAAATATGTTTGAATTCTCACAATTATGACACAGCTGTGAAGTGAGCCACGTGCGTCTGTAGTCTCGTCTTTGAGAGGCAAACCTGTTGTATTTAAGTGAGGACACCATGAAGGTGGAGTACACTAATGCCTGCTCTCCAGAGAGCTTCATCTTTCCACTCTACCTTTACCTCTTCTAACAAAGTCAGCTCCCGAACACAGACAGATAGAGAGAATCATCTGAAAAAATAAAAGTTTCTTATTGCTTTATTTTACAAGGTCGTTTAAATGTTAATCAAATCAATTTCATACATATTTCATCATGAAGCTCACCAAGTTCTCATTAAATAATACCTACACTAAACCTTTCCACACTTTTTCCTCTGTGATATTAAAAAAAAAGCGTCTTTATTTTAGTCGACAAATGCATATAGATTTGTAATTCCTAAACTCTAATTTTCCTTATCCAGTGCTCTGCTATTTACCAGGCTAATATAACTTTAGTAGCACAATTAAAAATATTGGCACCCCACAGCCTTAACTTGTGTTCATGTCTGTGTGGTGTTTCTGTGTGGTGTTTCCTTCCACCTCCGAGAGCATGCCAGTAGCTGGATTGCTGTTAGGTGTGAATGGATATAGGAAGGTGTGTGTGTGTGTGTGTGTGTGTGTGTGTGTGTGTGTGTGTGTGTGTGTGTGTGTGTGTGTGTGTGTATGGTGCATTGTGATGGACTGCCATTCCATTCAGAGTGTATTTGCACCTCACACCTTGTGTTCCCTGGATAGACTCTGGATCCACTATAACACTATAACCCTCTGAGAAAGAAAAAAACAACAACAAAACAGAAAAACACCTTTTCTGGGGTTCTCCATGGTATATTAGGGTACTTTTTTCCTAAAAAGGGTTTTAATACTAACCATTTATAACAACAGAACAAAAAACCTCTAAAGAAGAGGTGTAGATCTTCTTCTTCTTCTTTTTCTTCTTCTTTATTTAATATCAAAACAATCTCTTGCGCTACGAACATTGTCTTAAAGCATCCAGAAGTATTACTACTCATTATTATTATTACTATTACTTTTTTAGAATAAGTAATAATTCATTATTACTTATTACTACTATTATTACTATTAAAATTGTAGCAGTAGTAGTATTAATTAATTAATTTTCTGAAATAATCTTGTCATTATGAGTGACATTTCAAAGAACACATTAGACAAATGTAAAAAAAACAAACCAAAAAAAAAAAACACTCAGATAATACAAACATAGAATGATCATAAGTAACAGTAGTAAAGGATTTATAAATGAATGTGTAAACAGAATTACCTGAGTGTTACATTAGACAGAAACTTAGCTTTTGAAAATCGTATCACCCACATTACAAAGTCAGCCTTATTCCACCTTAAAAATATTTCCAAGCTAAGAAACATCATATCTGTATCTAATGCTGAGAAGCTAGTTCATGATCTCCAGACTGGACTATTATAATGCATTACTAGATGTTTGTCCTGCATCTTTAATAAATAGGCTACAGTACAGGCTACAAAATGCAGCTGGCAGAGTTTTTACCAGGACAAGAAAATAACATCATATAACCCCAATTTTATCATCTCTACACTGGCTAACTGTTAAGTTTAGAATTGATTACAAACTGCTGCTACTCACATACAAGGCTCTTAATGGTTTTGCTCCCATGTATCTAACTAGTCTTCTAACACGTTACAATCCTTCATGCTCTCTGAGATCACAAAACTCAGGACTTCTGGTAGTTCCCAGAATATCAAAATCTACTAAAGGTTGTAGAACGTTTTCGTATTTACTGTAGCTCCCAAACTTTGGAATAGTCTTCCTGACAGTGTTCGGGGCTCAGACACACTTTCCCAGTTTAAATGTAGCTTAAAAACGTATCTCTTTAGTCAGGCGTACACACAATACATCCCATAATATTGTCCTTTAATACATCTGATCAAATGCACATTATCATCTAGTGCTTGCTAATATTATGGACAGCAGCTACGCTAATTCCTCTCCACTGCTTCTCTTCTTCTAGCCTTCACAAGGCATCCAGAAATTGTACCAGCTCCAGTTGTGTTCCATCTCATGAAGATTTCAGACCTTCATCGAGATGAGGCTAACCATGTGAGGATCCTGAGGCATCTAGAGATGCACCAGCTCCAGTTGGATTCTGCGTCATGAATTTTTCAGACTTACAAAAAGGAGATACCAACTACATGTGGTCTTTGAGGAAAAAAACCTCCCCATAAATACACAATTGCCGGAGTGTATATTTACAATCGCCCCCTCCAGTGTTACCCAAATGAGGATGAGGTTCCCTTTTGAGTCTGGTTCCTCTCAAGGTTCCATCTAAGGGAGTTTTTCCTCACTACAGTCACCTCAGTCACGTCAGGCTTGATCATTGGGGATAAATACAAACACATTTAAACGTAAGTCTCATATTAATCTTGAACTTTTAATATATTCTATTTTAATACATTCTATATTCTAATATATTAACATTTGTATAATAAACTTTTTGTATTATGTTTCTTATGTTCTGTAAAGCTGCTTTTTCCATTGTTAAAATCGCTAAACAAATACATTTGAATTGAATCAAATTGAACTTAGGGTTTTTGGTTTTGTTTTTTTTTTTATCTTTTTTTCATCTTGAATACACTACTATGTTTGTGAATGAATACATGTACACATGGTGTATAAACACGTTACTAAACAGAGTTAACGGACTATGTACAAGACACTCCGGGTTTATCATCCTGTTTCTGTTAGAATTGTGTTTTTAGTCACTTATAAAAGAATGAACATGAATTTTTAATGAATTATGAACATATTACAAGGCAGGGTTATGTCTAAAAACCAGTTAATGTACAGTACGTGCACTCAATTCAATTCAAGTTTATTTGTATAGCGCTTTTTATAATGGACATTTTCTCAAAGCAGCTTTACAGAACATAAACATGGAGCAGAAGGTAAACATAAGGAGAAGTATAAAAAATTAATATAATAAAAAATCAAGATATATATAGTTCACAGTATGTATGTATGTATGTATGTATGTATATGTGTTTATCCCCACTGAGCAAGTCTGAGGTGACTCAGGCAGCAGTGGCAAGGAAAAACTCCCTTAAATTGGTAAAGGAAGAAACCTTGAGAGGAACCAGACTCAAAGAGGAACCCATCCTCATATGGGTGACACTGGAGGGTGTGATTATAAATATACAGTCAAACAAATGCTGTATTGGTGTAAGGATCACATGGAGTTCAGATCTCCTCTTAGTATCACAGAGTCAAACTGGAGCTGGTAGATCTGTAAATGTCTCAGGATTCTCACAGAGTCGGCCTCATCTCAGTGGAGGTCCGAGATCTTCATTGCACGGAAGACTGAGCTGGTACAATGTCTGGATGCCTCGGGATGGGTAGAAAGAGAGAAGCAGTGGAGAGAGATTAACATATCTGCACTCAAAAGGACAATAAAGTTGAAGCTCTGATCCGTGAGGGATATTTACTACAACTAGTGAAAGCTCTATAGGAAGTTAAGATCCTTTAACTTATCTATGTGGAGAACAGAGAACCCGTGAGGAACATGAGACTAATTGTTGAATGAAACAAATAAAAAATTAACAGTATATGTTTATGGATGATATTAAATCATCTTTTTCTTCCTTTCAGATATAGAAGACTTTGACTTTTTCAATGGTGTCTTTATAAAATTCAAAAATGAGAATATCAGCTATAGTCAAATTTCCTTTGTTTTAGTTCAAATGATATAAAAGTTTGTTTTCTACTATAACAAGAAAAGAAATACAATGCACACATAATTACAGTTTAGTTACATCAATGTCAGTATAACTAGTTAACATCAATACATGCTCTGCTTTCTTTAATTACAGCAAGAGAGAGAGAGAGAGAGAGAGAGAGAGAGAGAGAGAGAGAGAGAGAGAGAAAGAAAGAAAGAAAAAAGAAAGAAAGGAAGAAGAAAGAAAGAAAGGAAGAAAGAAAGAAATTGAAAGAGAGAGAGAGAAAGAGAGAGAGAGCGAGAGAGAGAGAGAGAGATAGGTGAGATAAGACTTGTTATCCTGTAAATGTAACTATGAGTTATCATCATGATCATCATCTCTCTCATCATCATCATCATCATCTCTCTCTCTCTCTCTCTCTCTCTCTCTCTCTCTCTCTCTCTCTCTCTCTCACCATCTCTCTCTCTCTCTCTCGCTCTCTCTCTCATCATCATCATCTCTCTCTCTCTCTCTCTCTCTCTCTCTCTCTCTCTCTCTCTCTCTCACGCACCACTCATCTTTGTTGCTGATATTTTATTTATTTATTTATTTTTCTTGTTTCTTCTCCTTCTTTCTTTCAACACTTCCTTTCATCGTCGAGAATCACCTGTCACTGTGAAGTTATTCCGTTTGTTTAGTCACTTTCTTCACGACTCCTCATGGAATTTTCCAGGTGGATTTTTTTGTAGGTTTTTTTTTTTTTTCTGTAATAGGTAAAAAGTGCCTATATGAGCTTTGTTTTCCGCCTGCACCACTACCTCGCTCCTTCTGTCTCCTTCTTTCTCTCAATCCTCCTGTGCTTCCCCCAGCATCCAACTCAATCAATATCTCACACTGCGCCCCGGGGCTGCACTACACAAACTACTACATCCAATTTACACACAGAAATAAGCAACTTTGCAGCGTGGTACTACATAATCACTCCAAACAAAAAAAAGTAGGCCTGACACGGGCGCCGGCGATTGCGAGGCAGCCGTCTGACCTCCATTTACATGGGGAAAATCACACCTCAGGCCGGCGGCGGCGCCTGCCTCCTCTTGTTTCGAATGAAGCGGCGATGTTTTGGGTGCGCAGTCACACCTCTCCGTATTGCTCTGATGTGAGACATATTCCCCAGCATGCTGGCGCCAACCTTGTCTTTATCTGCACGCATCTCTGTGGAGTGCAGCTGAGGCACTCGCTGCGAGCTAAACCATCTCCCGGTGCTCGCTGGCTTTACTCTCACACAAAGAAAGTGTGCGTGTGTGTGTGTGTGTGTGTGTCGGAGGAGCACAATACATGTGCAAATCTCAGTAATTAAGGTGGTGGGCAAAACCTGAGTGTTTTTCACAAGGCTGATGAGCTTCAATCGTGACGCCTTGCAGTCATAGTACAGTAGGGAGGCTTCGTCCGACGGAACGGGAGAAATGAAGAAAACTCAAGATGACACGTCATGAGGAGGAAGAAATAAATATATAAAAATCAAAGATAGATAAATAATTCAAAGTTAGATAGATAGATAGACAGATAGATAGACAGATAGATAGATAGATAGATAGATAGATAGATAGATAGATAGATAGATAGATAGAGACATTCACGTTTTGTCAGCTTGTGAATAACAATCATATATTTTTGTGTCTATGTGTGAGTGTGTGTGTGTGTGTGCGCGTGCGCATGCTTGTGACAGCAAGAAGGATGAATGGTCAGACAGAAATGTATTATTTATCGCCTCTGAGTGTCAGCCATGATTGCTGAACACCGTCTGCTTCGTCTCTTTCTCATGAAACTATCCATAAAAGTTGATTTGCCTCTTTTCTCTCCGGCTTTGTTTTATAATCCGCGATTCGCCGTATGCTCAGATTGACATCCTGAAATAATAAAGGCATCGCATTTAGAGTAAAAGGCTAAAAAGCAATGACTAGCTAACAAACGCGAAGAACACGTAGAAGAACAACAGGACACCGTGTAAAGTGGCTGGCGTCTTCCTCCTCCTCGAGGTCTAATCTGCCCATACACATCCTCTCTTCTTCACCACACAATTGTGGCTCGTCTTGTCTTTCTTCATGTCCCTGTCTACATTTTTCTTTGCATTGTGTTTACTGTATATGCCAATAGTGTAATATTAAACAAAAACACTGTGTCCCATGTCAGAATGATAGATTATGGCAGCGAGGCAAGGTCACCCCAGAGGAGCAGGGAGTGCTGTCTCTCTCGCGCAGTTAACACTATATCCGCATTGTATGAGTGTCACCAGCAATCCAATGATTTATTGCTTGGAAGGTTCTGCTCGATTTTTTTTTTCTTTCTCTCTCTCTCTCTCTCTCTCTCCCTCTCTCTCTCTCTCTCTCTCTCTCTCTCTCTCTCTCTCTCTCACTCCCCTCTTCTTTGGTGTCGGACCAAATTGCACATTTTTTTGAAGCAGGAAGCAAATACATTTTTTGTTCCTGGTTGATTAGCCTTCTCTTTAGACTTGATTTTTTTCCCCCTTTTTTCTTTATATATGATTTGAATTCGATATTGATATGGAAAGTGAAATGCTAAGAACTGAAGTGCGATGGAAAAGCCTTTTTTTTTAGCCCTGTCATTACCAGGTTTCTTCGGAAATGAGGAATCATTTGTACAGCGTTTGTAAAAAGTTTACCAGTAAACGCAGGCACATCAGGAACTCAGATCTCACATCAGTGTTGGATCCACGTGATCACGCTCCACTTTTTTTACATCTGCAAATTTCTAGCCCAGGAAGATTTGTAAGACTCGTGCACATGCTGTTGTTCATGAATCAAATAGAAACGGCGTAGGAATGGCGAGGCAGGTTACGTGAGGCTGAATGAACATGAGATCATCGATTTAGATCATATTTTATTAATCTAGCACTACTCATCTTGTCATGTTGTGAATAATAGCACACGGTAAAAACATTAGCAATGCCTCATAATGTGTGTACAGTGGATCTTTTTGACCATCTTAACTCAGGGCTTAATGTGAAGCTGGGAAACAAAATGTTGCCTCGAAGGGATTTGAAGGCCATTCGAAAAATAATGGCTTTCCACTTATCTGGGTGTAGTGACCTCTCTTCTGCAGACTCTTTCTGTTTAGGAAAAAATGATTTAATGAATACTTTGCAAGGCTTTCTTTCTTTCTTTCTTTCTTTCTTTCTTTCTTTCTTTCTGAAAAATAATAAAATTATCAACATAAAATTTGTTACCAGTGAAGACATGTATACTCACGATCGATGCAAACGAATCAAAGACGCTTTTGGCCGAACGCATGTTATATTGACATCATATGAAACATCTTGGTCCAAATGAAAATCACAACCACCTCTGAACATCCTCTGAGTTTGAAATCCGTGATCACAAAATAACATCCGCACTCTTATATAAGCTTTGAACATCAAGAGTAGACGCAATGAGCAACTGCTTTTTATTTCTCCTTCTAGTCATCAGAACTAAAGTAACACAACAAGTAGAACTCAATGCCAGCGATGTCAAAGATGCCAGCACTACTAACAAGTCTATTCCTTCTTCTTACTAATTTGTATGCGTGAAAGACCCTTAAAACTTTCTTCAAACAGAATGGAAAAGTTTTGAGAGCAAACAGTTTCAGACATTTGACCTGGCTGTCACCTCGACTCTGTTTGGGTTGATTCCCGCATTTAAATTCAACAACCGCTTCAAATTCTAATTCAAATTCAAATTTTATTTGTCACATAGACAATCATACACTGTAGGACATGCAGTGAAATGATTTTTATGACTGTCCTTAATATAAAAAATAACCAAATAGTGGGGATTAAAAATAAAATAAAGTTAGGAATAAAAATATGAGAGAAATAAGGAACAATATCAAGAAGAAATAAAAATATGAACAAAAATAAATATCCAAAAAATATAGCAAAAAAGGGTAGAGTTCTTAATGACCCACACACACACACACATATATATATATATATATATATATATATATATATATATATATATATATATATATATATGTATAGTTAAAGTGGCCTCCTGGTGGTCCAGCAGCAAGATCCCGCGCTCTGGGTTTGATAACGGGTTTGATAACCCAGCCACTGAAGAGTTAACTTGGCCAGTCCCAAGCCCAGATAAAATAGAAGAGAAGGAAGGGCATCCAGCGTAAAACCTGTGCCAAAACTAATATGCGGACCTTGTGATCTGCTGTGGTGACCCTGGGAGCAGGGAGGGAACAGGGAGCATATATATATATATATATATATATATATATATATATATATATATATATATATTCATTCATTCATTCATTCATTTTCAACCGCTTATCCGAACTACCTCGGGTCACGGGGATCCTGTGCCTATCTCAGGCATCATCGGGCATCAAGGCAGGATACACCCTGGACGGAGTGCCAACCCATCGCAGGGCACACACACACTCTCATTCACTCACGCAATCACACACTAGGGACAATTTTCCAGAGATGCCAATCAACCTACCATGCATGTCTTTGGACCGGGGGAGGAAACCGGAGCACCCGGAGGAAACCCCCGAGGCACGGGGAGAACATGCAAACTCCACACACACAAGGCAGAGGCGGGAATCGAACCCCGACCCTGGAGGTGTGAGGCGAACGTGCTAACCACTAAGCCACCGTGCCCCCCATATATATATATATATATATGTATATGTATATATATATATATATATATATACATATACATATATATGTATATATGTATATATATAGTTAAAGTGTAGAATGTGCAATTGTGTAAAAGGCCTCTTTAGCTATCGAGTAAATGAGGATTTCGGATGAACAAACAAATGGACGAACAACCAGAAAACACGATGATAAGTAGCAGAGGCATGAGAATAGACCTTATTGTTAATAATTAGCTTGTTGTTCCGGTTTCAACCAGTAGGGGCAGGTGATTTGTGAGAGACAAAACAAACTGTCGGTTTTTCAAAGCTGTCTGCAAACCTGCATACACAGCAGTGCAGCTAAGAGAAAAGGAGGAAATCTGCACCAAAGCAGTGTTTAAATGTTCACACACATACACACACGCACACACACACACTCCTCATTTCCGTAATGATCGTTCAGTGTGGATTACAATCACACCCATATTGATTTTCCCTGCCATCTGATGGTTTCAGGCACTCACAGTCTTAACGAGCTATGTAGAGATGATTTTACTGTAGACCATGATGAATTATTGATGAACAGAAGATAGAGATTCACACTAATCCTTCTAAGCTTTTCCAGAAGCTCTTTTTTATTTATTTATTTATTTATTTATTTATTTTTAAGAAGAGAGGTTTCTATTCCGTCTCTCACACTGAAAAGAACAAACATGTAAATCTGTAACAGTGTGTTTTAAACAAACTTCAGTTTATTATTCAGTCGAGAAAATGTAAAGGTCTTGGACCAAACCACCAGAAGGATAAAGACAAGTCACCGAATTGCTCGGCTTTATGACTCTGATTAGAAGTGATATTCATTTTGTATATAATGAACTCAAACCGAGACGCTTAATAAGACGTAATAGCGTCTTCGAGGATTTTAAACAGGAGTTCACATCCTATTTGGCGTCTTTTTTGTTTTCTGTCTCCATCTGATTAATTGCAAAACTCGTTTCTTCTTCTTGCATATTATGGCATCAGATTAGTTTTGACATAAACAGTAAAAGAAAGCGGTAGTTAGTGGCTAAAGGGCAGATTCATGTTGCCCCGATTTTCTAATTGAGATGAAATTATTCATTGAACACTCTGGAAAAAAAAAAATAAATAAATAATAATAAAAAAAAAAATCATATCATACCACCCACTGTTCACTCGCAAATGGCTCAACTGTCTAGGGCTTACAGAATTTAACATGTAAATTGCAGAAGAACACAGAAATCTTGCTCCGAGTCCCAGAAGATGGAGATTAAAATCGAATACACGACTGCAACTTCCTCTCCTCGCTGACATTGTTGTGCTGAAAAATACCCTGAAATGAGATGTAAGCAAGGTGAAGATAGAATCCTTAATGAGGTTTTTAGCAGCACACGAGGCCTGTCTTTACCTGTTTAACGGGTTAACTTAGGACATTCTTACATTTCAACACCTTTTGTTTATCACCTTTACTTTTCCTGACATATTATCAACAAATCAACCGTTCTAAGTGGCACGACCGTTTTAGCAGGAAAAAAAAATCACAAAATTGGTTTTGAGTAAGATGAGTGAGTGATAAATATGAGTGTGGGTTTGAATAGATCACATTAGTTTATTCAACACATTAGCAGATGATTGTTAATACTAATGTAAAAACTTATTTTAGGTTTCCAAGTTAATCCATTTTAATGACCTTAATGGCAATTATCATGCAAGCTAATATTAGATATTAATATTACACACACCCACACACACATATATACATATAAATGTATATATATACATGTATATATATATATATATATATATATATATATATATATATATATATATATATATATATATATATATATATATATATATATATGCATTCTTAAGGCAGTCAGTCAAAATAGAAATAGAGCTGCGAAGCAAAGCAAAGCTGGCTGATTCGATGTCTCTCCGGTAAAGCGGCTCCCTCGAGAGAGCACATGCCGAGTAATGCTAAACCTTATCAACTTCCCTCATGTAAATATTTCAGACGCTCCGTGTTTTCTTCCACTCGGTTGGTCAAGCCGTCACGGATGTGAAACGCTGAATTTTATTATTGATCCATTTTTAATGGCTGATGAATTATAGCCTGCTTGTGCTGCTGGATGAGGGGTAATTGTTAATAGATCAGCAGCATTTGCCCCCATGCTTCAGTAAAAGAGATCTGACTAGTCCAGAGATGACACACTTAAATAATGTATGTTGGCTTGAAACGTCAAATAATTGACCTAAAATGTGTCACTGAGAGAGACTTGCTGAAGCGTGAGAGGAGGAGAGCTTGTGCATTAAGACCACTTCCTCAGTGTCTTATTAACTGTAACGCTGTGGTTTCTCATGTTAAAGCATCTCACACGCTGCTAAAGCATGCCTTGATATATTCTTTAATTAACTCAAAAGTTGGTTTATGAAATCACATATATATATCAGACCCTGAACTGTGCGGCTTAACGCTGTAAGACTCAGACCCCCGTTAACACTGATCATGGCTGAGATGTTGATGAAAGGCCCGACGTGTGAGTGTTGAGCCTCGGAGACAAAGAAGGCAATAAGTTAGGGTTAGGTGGACATTTACAGGCAGAGAGGTAACAGTGAAGCAAAGGGCTACATGGAGGACGAGCTGGGCCTCTTTAATGGCTACGGTGTCCTTGTGACCTTCTCCATCCACATTCATAAATTTTTCAGTGCATGAAATAGTCAGGCCACCCTGCTTAATGATGTCTGTGTTAGCGAGCGAGTCACTTCCCTTCACGTCTGTCTATTCTTTCTGCTTTATTTTTGAGATTTTTATATTAGCCTAAAAAACAAGATGCTATTTCACTGACTAAAACAGCAACAGTGAGAAAACATCCACACTCCAAGTAAGAAAGTAATAAAATATGTTATTCAGATCAAAATAGAATGTTTTGTACTGAATGTTTTTATCGGACATACACACAACAGGTACAAACAACATGAAACAGACGCGTATATTCCCATAATCCCCTACAACCAGTGATACAGCCATCCCTTATGTAATGTTATAACACGAGTTATTACATGAAAAAATATACAATGATTTTTTATTTCAATTTATTACAGTTCTGATGACTGACACAGTTACTGGTTAAATGTCTGTCATTACATTTACGTTATGGAACATCCATGAGCAAAATAGTTCCTGTTATCACATATGTTAAAGGAGCTACAGACAGTCTGTCCCTCACCACTCTGTCTTTACTTTGTCTGTTGAAGTTAATCCGAATAAAATGCTGAGAAGCTGAAAAAAGTACAAATCCATCTGTCCTGTTGGTGAAAAGCTAACTGACTGTTCCCAAGCACTGACACTGGAAACTCCTTCCATGTTTACATTACATCAGTATATCAGAACAGAAAGTGTCACCAGAAATTAACAAGTTAAAAAAATGATATATATGTATTAGTCAGATTGTTGCTGTGAATTGTTTGTTACTATAGAAACATAGATAGAAACATGAACAAGAACGATAATGCTATGCTACGCTACAGCCAAAACGACCTGTGTTATGTAAAATGAGTCCACGCCTTCTGATTCAAGAATTTACCATTATTGTGGTACAGTATAAGTTCACACAGATAAATTCACTAGAATTAATCATTCATATATTCACAGGATGATCTGTTACATAGAAAGCAGGCCATAGAAACACCATCAAACTTTCACAATGTAGGTGATACAAGGCTGTGCTAATTAAATCAATAATCACATGAAATAAAAAAAAGAAACTAAAACGAAAAAGAACGGACAAATGAATAAACAAGAAAGTAGACCGGTTATGTTTTAATAACATAAAAAAAGAGATAATGATAAAGAAAGAAAGGTGGGAAAAAAGTGCTTATCGTTCTGGTATAGAAATAAGGACATGCATGAAGACCTTTCTCTAAGTGAGCAAGAGAGAGAGAGAGAGAGAGAGAGAGAGAGAGAGAGAGAGAGAGAGAGAGAGATGATAAATACCTGAGTCAGTCATATTTGCCTGTAATGAATTACACGATGGAGGCTTCCACCTGACTAACATTTTACAGAGGTTGCGCTTCTCTCCACAGCAACCAATTATGCCATCATCCTGGCATTTACCTGGACATAATGATTCACGGCTCAGGCCCCGCTCTGACATAACTCACAGACAGCAAGCACGGCTCCCAAAATAAAATATTCATTACTGCCCAACTTCTGTCCAGTAATTAAGACTTTTCTCTCTGTATTGTCCTTTAAATTTCCGAGTGCCTGTCCCTATTAGTCATGAGGGACTGTGCTGTAGCCTTATTTTACCATATCGCCTGAGGTTGACCTGGATTCATTTGAAGCCAGCACTATTTTAAGACTTTTTGTTTGTCAGTACAAATGTCATGTAATTTGTTATAAGGAGAAAATACAGCATGTACACACTAAACGCTTTAGCACGTCTTAAATGCTCTGTGGACAGGTTCATTTCAAGGATTATTTATGCTGGATATAGTTGAATAAGTATTAATAATAATAAAAAATATATATATAGAGAGAGAGAGAGAGCAAAAGAGAAACAAAAATCCAGACTGGTACAAAATTAAATAAATGTACGTTACTATAAAATGCGTATGGGAGAAATCCTAAACACTGAAGGTGGCACTAATCATTCAGGCTTTTATTACACGCTTTAATTACATAATCACCTTTTATATAAAGGATATAGAAGAGATTTGAGATGAATGAAGACAAAGACTAAAAATACAAACAACCCAGACAAAGGCAAAAAAAAAAAAAAAAAAGAAAGAAAAGAATATAGTGAAACAATGTGTAGAAATGGCACAAACAACATGATATTTATGGCCAGCATTGTGGGGAACTAGTTAAGACTCCCAGTATTGTTACCTGTGCGGCTGGAAAAAAGCTGACAGGCAGCAACTGCATGAAGATAAAAATGTCCACAGCCCAAGCATTTTTTGGGCCCCAATAAATCATCTGTCATTTCATCATGCTCCAACATATAATGAGCAATAAAGTTTTCACACACACTGGGAGCTGGGCCTAATGCATAAAGGCACAAAGGGTGTTGGGGGTGGTGTTTGGGAGTGAGGGGTGTTGGGTGGTGGCGGTGGGACTGGGGATGGCGATGGGTAAATGAGATAAAAAAAAAATTGGTATATAAAAAAAAAAAAATAACAAGTGAGATGTACACAGTTTGATTTAATTTTTTTTTTTTTTTAGATATGGTCAAGAAATGCATAATTGCCTTGTGTGTTATTGTCCTTAAACCTGATGAGGCTACATTGGTTAAATGTCATGGAATCAGACCTATGTTTTGAGTTAGTGTTCAGTTAAAGCTATGTTTGAGTATACGGCCATGGTGAGTAAAAGCAAAGGGATTCCTGGCAATGTTTAATATCACAAACTGTCTTAGTAAATCTTTATTAACACGGCACAAAAAATCTACCTTGGTTTATGAATGATGGTCTTTGTTTATTGGACGAAAGCTAATTTTACTAGATTGTTATGATCACTTGCAGGATGAGTAGTAGTCAGGATTCTCTAAGAATACACTTTCTGTTCATACATTGCTTATAAGCAGAAATAAATAGATAAATGAATAAATAAATAGATACTGAATAAATAAATAAATAAATAAATAAATAAATAAATAAATAAATTTGACTAACATCCATGGTATATTTTATTTATTTATTTATTTATTTATTTATTTATTTATTTATTTATTATCGGTATAACAGATTTATATTTGCTATATTTATTATCAAAGGGTTTCTAAAAATAAATAAACAAATAAACAAATCAATATATTAATATTTATATTTATATTGATCGGTTTAACAGATTTATAAAGGATTTCTAAAAATCACAGACTATAAATCCTAATAATACAACAGCAAAACATCTTATAGTGTGTTTCACCAGTTTCTGACCATATTACCAAGCACAGAGCTCTGATATTATTTGTTTATATAGTACTCTTAAACTGAAATATATAGAGCAAGAAATCCTACAAAGAATGTGAATAAAAACATAAAGCCACATCTGTGGCTCTTGTCACTCGCTATTAACCACCTCATACACGATTTAATCCAGATCTCAAAGTGACCAGATCTACCATCCTCTTACATAATGAGGGGAAAATGTAAAAGGGATGAAATGGAAAGATGAAGATGGATGAGAGAAAGTTGGAGCTCAGAGTGCTACCTATGACAACAGAGGAGGCCTCACCACCTAACAAAGAGAGGCGAAGTACATGAATTAAAGCGTACAGTCAAATTCAGCTCTCCAAAAAAGAAGACAGCATGGAGACTCTAACGAACCCAAACTCCAGACTGGCCAAAAGGAGAATGACAAATAACTTGCTAATAAATTCTGACCCACATAACATCATTTAGGTGACAGAGAAGTCTGCACTTGCTGGCGGCTCGACCAACACCTCTTCTCTTTTCTGGGTCACACATTCCCCTTTCAATGTAGACACACACACACACACACACACACACACACACACAGGAGAAGGAATCAGCATGGCCTCCTGGGTAGTGGAAAGGCAGATTTGTGCTTCTGTAAAAATCAGGCATAATGTGAGGTCTTTAGTCAGCAGTTATATTGTTTCACATATCTGAAATGATAATAACATTTTGTTTATCCAAAGATAATCAAAATGCCAATAGATGACTAAAATAAATTGAACTAAACATACAACTGCCACCAACTGGAAATGGCAATATAAAGCACTTACTGTACATCCAAACACTCTATTATCCTGATATCAAATCTAATAATCTTGGAATTTTCTTTACTAGGGAGATGGACACTCCGAGTTGCTCATTAGAGATAGATGTTAAAGATATAGAATATTTAAAATTTTAAGTAAATATGTTTCAATTAATTGTAAAATGGGGGACACGGTGGCTTAGTGGTTAGCACGTTTGCCTCACACCTCCAGTGTTGGGGGTTCGATTCCCGCCTCCGCCTTGTGTGTGTGGAGTTTGCATGTTCTCCCCGTGCCTCGGGGGTTTCCTCCGGGTACTCCGGTTTCCTCCCCCGGTCCAAAGACATGCATGGTAGGTTGATTGGCATCTCTGGAAAATTGTCCGTAGTGTGTGATTGCGTGAGTGATTGAGAGTGTGTGTGCCCTGCGATGGGTTGGCACTCCGTCCAGGGTGTATCCTGCCTTGATGCCCGATGACGCCTGAGTTCATGCATAGTTCGGATAAGCGGTAGAAAATGAATGAATGAATGAATGAATGAATGAATGAATAATTGTACACTTTAAATGCATGTATTTTTTAATTTATTTATGTTTATTATTATTTTTATTTATTTATTTATTTATTTTTTCTTCTGTTTTTATACTTCTGTAAAGCTGCTTTGAGTCAATTAAAAATGCCATACAATTAAATTGAATTGATTTGAATTATTTTCTTTAAAAAAAAAAAAGGGTTAGTGTCAACCCTAAACAAATGTAAAAAATAAATAAATGAACAAGTAAATAAATAAACAAGTAAATAAATAAATAAATAAAAATAAACTTTGTTATAATCAGAAAACATGGACTGACAGGTGCAAGGTCTGTCAGAAATCGCATTGTTATTCAGTAGGAATATTCCATAAATAATTATTTCATCTGACAGTTACTGTAAAATATTATTGTTTGGATAATGTGAATTTGAAATAAAATGCTTAATCCAAACTCACATTGTTCACATTTGAATATAGTTTCATTATAATTTCGAATGAAACTATCTATTGCAACTAAAATGATTTGTATATCAAACAGACAATCTGCATTCCAGATTAAATCCAGGGAATATTATTAATAATATCACTGCTATTACTGCTGTTCTGCTTTGTCACGTTGTTTTAACTGAATTCCCAATGAATGATTCCAGACTCCAAAGCCATAGGGATCTATTTTATCTTTTTGAGCATTACATCATAGGACATAGATGGAAAAGAAATATTATTTGTAAATAAACACGCTTTAATGTGGGTGTGAGGTGAGAACAGTAATAATGCAAGGCGGCAGTGCCACAGATGTGCTTGCATTGACCCCAGGTGCCACTGCATGGGCAGCTGCCTGGCAGCCGTCTGGGCCTCCACATGGGTGTGAGGGCTCAAGTCCATCATGAAGGATGGCTCCTGCATGCACGGACCGGGGGGAGGCACTTTAAAACACATACCATATGCAGGCGGGATAGACCTCATTTATCAGGGAGGAAATACTATTTTTTGTACCTCAGGTTCCTCCTCTCAACCCCCGCCCCCCTCTGTCGCTCCCTCCCGAGCATCGCTCACCTCTTTGCG
Source organism: Tachysurus vachellii (assembly GCF_030014155.1). NCBI lineage: Eukaryota > Metazoa > Chordata > Actinopteri > Siluriformes > Bagridae > Tachysurus > Tachysurus vachellii. Next base: position 8,491,219 of record NC_083461.1, read on the forward strand.
CCCAGATTTGACAGGTTTCAAGAGGCAGAAATTTCATCTCAAGTGCCGGCTGGGCCCCTGTGCACTCTCTCTTTCTTTCTCTCTCTCTCTCTCTCACACACACACACACACTCTTTCTCCCTCGCTCTCTCTTGGCGCGTTAGCGAGAGACTCGCTGCAACAGGGGAACGCTGAAATGCGCCTCCATGTAAATTAAGGTTCACCTGAAGAATAAGAGAAAGAACAGTGAGAGCATGGCAACTCTAATGAGGTCTCACAACCAGGGATGGGCCCAGCGATGAGGAGGAAGGGGAGGAGGGAGGGGGAGAGAAAAAAGAAAAATACTCACCAGAAATCACATCAGTTACCCACAAGTGTATGGGGAGATGTCTCCGACAATAGAATCTGGCCAAACCTGATGCTATTTGTTTTGGCATGTCAGAAATAATGTGCCTTGAAAGTCTGCAACAGGCATATGGGCCCGGCCGGACCATTTGTTACTCCTAATGGTCTAATTGTTCTCCTGGCAGACATAAAAAATTAGAGCCATTTTACGTCATTTACCAAAATTGCTAATTAATTCAAAAATATTATATCCAGCCAAGTCCATGCAGGAGAACGTGGCAGGGGGGAGAAAACGTGGCATCTCTGAAAAATGTGCCCATCTCACCGAGCTCCATTTGTCTGAAGTGTAGGGTGACGGTGGCTTTATCCAAAACAGCAGGAGCTGTAATCTGGGTAAGTGGCAGGGAAGTGGTACACGTCTCCTATACATCACAGAGCCACCGCTTGTAATGGGAACATGCTATCTTATGTACTTATTAATATAAACATAAATGTTGTATACAACTTGTCCTAAATTGTCCCTATGTGTCTATACTTATTTATTCTAATCTTCTAAAGAAAAGACTAGACTAACTGAGACCTAATCTATATTATACCTATAAACTGGTCAGCATCCTCTTGTGTTTTTTGACCTGTAGTGTTTTGTATTGTTTGTCTACACCGTCTTTTGTCTCACCCTGTTTGCTCTAGGTTGCACACGATACACTTTATGTGGCTAATACAACTTTATTTCCAGTCATTAGCTCTGTGTTGTTCTATGTAGCTCTATGATGTGTTATGTCAAACCTTGGTCCTGGAGAAATGCTGTTTCATTTCACTATGTACTGTGTCAGCTATACAGTATATGGTTGAAATGACAATGAAAATGTTTTGACTTGACTGTTAAAAAACAAAATAAATATTTAATGAATATGTTCTACTCTCTCTATTATTATCTTCATGTACCCACAATGTCCTAGAACCTCGGAACCTCGGTTATGCAACACTCTCATTCAAAGGCTGTAATAACTTTAGCAAGGCAGGACAATCCAGAAACTTCCACTGAGTCCTCACAAATGTGTTTTCCACCTTGGCCTGTTTTCTTTCTGACTGTTTATTGAGCGATCACACACACACACACACACACAAACACACACACACACACACACACACAGGGGGAGGAACAGAGTGTCAAACTGATCAACAACAATGCAGCAGTGTTCAAAAGCGTTTTCCTGGAACGCACGCCTCAATCCTTGATCTAAAAAAAAAGTGTATTTAATGCAATTAATAATTGAAGACGTGAGAGCACATGCTTGTCAGAATGATAGATGCATGCCTGAGCAACAATGGCGTACTCGGTGGGAGCAGCGGGAGTGCAGCGTGTTGACCTTGAGTGAGAGTGCGATTGAAGCGTGCTCTTCGCCTCGGCCCTGCGAGTGGGCCTCTCATCGCTAACCAACCCTTATCCCAATTAAAGAACTGTAAAAACATTCAAATTAATGCAGCCTTAACTCCAGGAGCAGACCCCACTCTCTTAATTAGGGAATAATTATTCACATTTTTATATCCGGGAAAACGATCACATGGAAATTATTTCAGCCAATGTAACAATGGTCTGGTGGACTGAAAGGGAGGGGAGAAAATCCTCCATTCCAAAAAAGTCCATTAGCATAAGGAAGTAATTAACACTTAATTACAGTGGAAGTACTATTACTGTTAATGTTCGATTGCTGCTGCCAATCAAGGTAGCTCAGTGGACTGTGGAATATAGTGGAGTCCTTTTGGGAAAGACCAAAACAAATCAATGTGGCCTTTTTGAAATTCTTCCTTTATATCTTTCGCAGCATTTCCTATTGTAGATTAATTCAGCTTTAGAAACTTAAATGAAAGTCAGAAACTCGTCAGCGTCTACGTTACGATTAAAGTAGAGCAAGTTCCTTCAGTTCTGAAAGCGTGTGTGTTTTCTCACTTTCCTGCATGGACATAAACCTTTTCACCCCATCCCCTATTTTACTGTACAGCCCATTTGAAGAACAATTTAGTGAGAGGGTCATATCCTGCAGGTTTGAAGGGTTTCTCTCGTCTCTGACAGGAGAAATGGACCCTGCAGAGCAAGACTGGCCTCTGGACACACACACACACACACACACACACACACACATGGCAAAACCTCTTCAACAGCTGGGCTTTGAACTTTTAACCCACTCCACTTTCAGGGTCAACAAATTAGTGCTCTGGCGCATTGACCCACTGGAACGCAACGCCATGTCCTCTGAGCTGCCTGTTGACACAAGCGCAAGGCTTTAATAGGTCTATGTCATCTAGGTTCACCGAAACGGGTCACTGGATCTGAGGTGAGCTAATGCAGGAATAACATTGACATTTTAAATTCATTCAAACAAAACAGACAGATCGCAGAGAAATCCGAACGCATGGGGAAACGAGCGAGAAGAAAACACTGTACGTTTTGTAAGGAGTGGGAGGAGTGCTCTATCAGTGTGATTTATTCGCTGTCTAATTAAAAGCCATATCAAAGATTACGGGCTGCGTGATTAACTGGGAAGAACTGGCTCTCGTGTGGATTTGCTTTAGGGTCTGAACATTACAGACTCAAGGAGTCATCATCCAGGATGTTTGATCTTGTTGATCCAGCACTGTGACATTTAGGGTTTAACGAGTCTAATTATTAATATATAAGGAATAAAACACAATGAGGGCATGGCATTATTGGAAAATAATTAACATTAGACACCGCCTGAAATGAAACCGATTCATTCTTGCCACCCTAAAGTTGATTATTTTCAACACAACACATTCCAAAAGTGTTTAATTCGTTATATAACACTGAGAGCGTTAAAATAACACAATAACACATCATGCATTTTATCCTGATGGCCATTAAAACTAGTTAGTTCCTGTTATCACTTATATTAAAGCAGCTGAAAATCAACAGCCTTGCTTTATTACTCTCTTAAAATTTTAAAAGACAAAAAAAAAACAAATAAACAAATAAATTTAAAAAACACGCTCATTCTGTCATGCTATACAGAAACAACAAGGTCTTTGTTCTTAAGTTGGAGCTTGTTAAATAAACTTAACCTTTGTATGTTGTTCGTATTTTTGTTACTCAGCCAGTGTTCGTGGGTCTGGTGGTCCTGCTACATTTTGGGGTTTTTAATTCAACACAATCAAAAATTTTATGTTAAAATACTCTACAGATGTTTACTTCATCCCAATTACAAGCAATATAAACAGCGTATATGGTTAATATTTGCCCTTTACCTTTATTACATCACATTTTTTAATTAAAGTGCTACTCGTTTTTTGTTGTTTTTTAATAAAATGTAATAAAAAATAGAAAATCAAATTTAATCAAGTTATTCATTCATTCATCTTCTACCGCTTATCTGAACTACCTCGGGTCACGGGGAGCCTGTGCCTATCTCAGGCGTCATCGGGCATCAAGGCAGGATACACCCTGGACGGAGTGCCAACCCATCTCAGGGCACACACACACACTCTCATTCACTTTCACAATCATACACTACGGACAATTTGCCAGAGATGCCAATCAACCTACCATGCATGTCTTTGGACCGGGGGAGGAAACCGGAGTACCCGGAGGAAACCCCGAAGGCACGGGGAGAACATGCAAACTCCACACACACAAGGCGGAGGCGGGAATCGAACCCCGACCCTGGAGGTGTGAGGCAAACGTGCTAACCACTAAGCCACCGTTCCCCCCATTAATCAAGTTATGAGTGGGAAAAAAATCAAGAAATTTTCAAGGAAGCAAAGTTTTTCAAAACTATTGATGTACAGTATATGAATCATGGGTCCCACAGACCCGAACAACATACGAGGGTTAAATAAACATCTCCTTAGACATAACTTCACCATATCAACGACTGCATGTGTTTTTAAATTCGTTTCTTGGAGTGTCTTTCATCCAAGCTGCTGAATCAACGAATGAAATGAATCAACATTTGAGAATCAAAATCTTGACGATTCAACGGCGCTGTGGTGTAAATGATGGTGTCTATCCTATATGATCACGCTTCTTACAAGAAACTGTGGGAAATGTAATTATTCTGTAGTGTAATTTAACATAGCATTTAAATTATTGTAAACATATCATTATCCAAGGTAGTTTTATGGAAAGTCTACGAATGAGCCAGTCAGAGAGTTCTAACGTTTCAGAAATACAAATGATTATAAGCACACTTAAAAAATAATAACTGATATTTCTGGAGTGTTAAAATCAATAAATCCTCTCATTTTTTCCCAAGGTTCCCTTTTTGGTTCACGGTACAATCTACATTTTCAGACTATAAACACTATATCTATTTTCCTTTTCCTTGACAAATTGATACAAAGCTAGTCAGCGCTAATTAAGAGGACAGAATGGATATAATTCACACTTGTTAAGCATAGAATTGAACCCTTTAAATAAATAGAACCCAAATGAATCGGCCATTATGTGATTATGAGCAACATTTTTCTAACAGCAGGACAGAAGACATTAAACATATTAGTATAATCCACGGTCTACATTCAGAAAATCCAGAAAAATCCGTCAAAAAAAAAAAAAAGGAGCTCGTTAGAAACTGGATAGACTCATACTGTATGCGCTAATGCTCTTTTTGGGGAAATTCACCAATTTGTCAGAAAAAAATTACAATCACGGTCATCAACGTGACGAATCACGGCAGATAAATCGTCACGGCCGCACACTAGTAGAGCTTGATAATGGTGTAGGGTGTGGAAATCAATTAATGTGTTGGGCCTTGGTCGTAAATTAGAGGACTACCATTGTCAGATGTCTTTATCATAGAGCCACAAGGGGAATGAGTGGTCTTTAAATTAAGACTGTACTCGTGTTACCTCAGACATAAGTGGGCCATAGAGCCCTTACCCATCGAAGCCCTAGGCATGGCCAAATTCAATCTTTGTAACCCATTTAGCTAAATCTGCAAAGGCATGTTTGCAATCATAAAACATGATCTGTAGACTTTTATTTTGCAAATCCGGCTCGGGTTGGGGCCCACCTTTAAAGTTTGGTTATGTAAAAACGGAAAATAAATTACACCCTCTCTGCGCTGATAAAATATTACTACAAATTAATCCTCTGAGGCCAGCGCCGTGCTCCCGCTCATTACTTTCAAGTGCAGAGGTGTAGCCGCAATTAATGCTGCCTTTCATTATGATATGGATATTTCCCCCCTTGTCCTTGGGACACCACATCTTACTATTTGCACAGGCTCTCACGCCCCCTTACCCACCACTCCGCAACATCCCTCCCACCCCAATCAGGCTGCTGTTTCATGTAGCTGAGGGTTGGGAGGCTAGAGGGGTCCGTGTCTGGATCTGCTAAATGAAAAGTGCTGGAAAGCAGAGGAGGAGACTTTATTGCATTTCACGTTATCAAAGGTTATTTTTGTTCTCTAATAGAAGCCCGTGCTGAATCAGACAGCTGCACAGCAGGAGGACGCCTCACATGACCGGCCTCTAAAGAGTCACACGCTTTCAGCTAATATAAAGGAACGTTTGCATCCTAGTGATCTGTTTCATTCAATATATTTTCATACATATTTTGTTCACAGGATTTTCAAAATGGCTCACGAAACATTAGCCATGTCCAGAAGTCTGAGCTGTTGCTACTGGAAATGAGTTTGCCTTCTCATTTGAAATTCTTACAATCTGATAAATTGTAGAGATTATTGACGATGAGTTCTAGAGACAGCATCGACTCCACAACTTTGTTTAGAATCTGATGATCAAATTCATCAGATCGATCCACGTCCTTTATTGGAAAAGATCAGACAGCAAGGTGTAACACTTAAGACGATGTCTATCGTGATTGTTAAACATGAACAAGATAATAATGTATGGTGTGATATTCAACAAGCACAAGGACTGTATTTGTTTCTTAAATACGTTTCAAAGCTACATTATGTTCTGCTTTTCAAAAAAAGATCATAAAGCAATGATACACAATAATCAAAGGCAAGTATAACAAATTGTGACTAATGAAAGATAAAAAGCTCACAGTTCACAGTAACTCATAATCTACTGTAGGCTGAATATTAAACAGGAAATAATTAATACATGAACTATGAGTTTTCCTTTGGTTGCTGGGGCATTTTGAAAGCTGGGGCTCAAGCAGTTAAGGTTCTGGGTTGTTGATCAGGCTTCAAGCCCAAGCGCTGCCAAGCTGCCACTGTTGGGCCCTTGAGCAAGGCCCTTAACCCTCTCTGTTCCAGGGGAACTGTATCATGGGTGACACTGTGTTCTGACCCCAACCTCCAAAGTTGGGATATGCGAAGAAAGAATTTCAGTGCGCTGGATTGTATATGTGACAAAATAAAGGCTTCTTCTTCTAAAGTCAGCAAAAGATGATCCGAACTCAGGTTAATCTTAAGACCTTAAAAACAAAATTGTTTGAATGCATTTAAAACATCTAAAAAGCAGAATTTACAGAGGCACATTTGTCTGCTGTATGCTCATTTAAAAGTGTGACTGTGTTAAAAATGTGCCTGTGAAATGGCACTTTTTGTGTGTGTGTGTGTGTGTGTGTGTGTGTGTGTGTGTGAGAGAGAGAGGGAGAGAGAGAGAGTACATGTGGATTGACACAAGGGGAAGCAGCCGAATGTCAGATTCTCACTGTGTGTTCACCCACTTCCTGCCCCATCTCCTACCTGAGCGTGAAGTCCTGTGAAAGAGAGAGAGAGAGAGAGAGAGGTGAGAAAATGAAAAAGAGGGAAAAAAAGGATCTGCATAAGTGAGAGAGTGAGTGACAGGAGGGGTCGGCCCCTCTCTGTTTAATGACAGTGCCAGTTACACATGCTGAATTGTTTAAATACGACTCGCCAGTTTCAACAATCATCATCTTCCTTGCTTTCACCCTTCATACCCAGCAGCCTGCAAACTGACACATAATTACACACTTACTGATAGTATCGCCGTGCCGATAATTAAAAGTGCCACTGGAGGATTGCTATTGCTAGTCTACAGCTGCGATGCTGTCAGGAGGTGGAACCTCAATTCAGCGCCGTTTTAGCGGCTCTCTCTCTCCACCTCGCCTCGCCTCTGCCCGCAGCCTCCCTGCCGGCGCCGTAATGGAAAGGTCCGGGCTCCGAGCTCGTCGTGTCTCGCACAAACTAGGAAAATCTATTAACAATCCAATAAGTGATACACAAACAGCATCACCTGAGGGGTTAAACAGCGTGAGCCGGGCCCTGCGTGTCCCTCCATCCACAGATCAATCCGACTCTCCATTACAGGGCCACTCACCAATCCGATTTAGTGAGGTGTCACTTTCTGAGAAAGGCGATTTTAGCACCATTAGGCATGCGGCCACCAACGTGAGCGTAGAACAAAAGAGGGGGAGATGGAGTGCATATGCACAGCTTTAAAAAAAAAAGACTGCCACTTGGAGCCTAGACCACTTTATATTAGACATCACAGACAGAGAGAGATGGTTTGAAAGCTGACGGCTGAACGTGGCCTATGAAGAGGCATCCGTTTGTTAAGGCTCTGTCAGACACAAAGAAAGAAAGAAAGGAAGAAAGAAAGAAAGAAAGAAAGAAAGAAAGAAAGAAAGAAAGAAAGAAAGAAAGATGCTAAGCAAAAAAAAAAAAAAAGGAAACATTTCAATACAAAAGTAATTTCCAAGTCATTTCACACATGATGACATACCGACGGCTTCTCCAGTAGCTTGCACATTGATTCTTTATTTTACTTTATTTTATTTTTTTTGCTTTCTGTGCCAATCTCCTTTATCTTTCTTTCTCATTTGCTGCATCCAATATTGAGAGAGAGAGACAGAGAGCTCTTCTGTGCTGTAACTGAACGTAGCGAGCAGCCGACTGTAGGAACGTAATATCTTTATCCCAGCTTTGCGCTGATTTCATAATTGCCTCCCACTGAAAGTGAGTCCCCGGGGGCCGGTGGATCGATAAAACGACAACACAAAAAAGTATTACAGAAAGTACCTTCATGTTTTATCAAAGCTTCAGTCAAACATAATAGAGGGAAAATGCTGTGTTAAAAAAAAGAAAGAAAGAAAGAAAGAAAGAAAGAAAGAAAGAAAGAAAGAAAGAAAGAATGAAAGAAAGAAAGAAAGAAAGAAAAAGAATACGAACACAATGCGTGTTTCAGACTTGAAATGAATCTAGAGGATGTTAATGTACAATGTGACATGTAAAAACATGTAATCAATGCTGAATGAATTAAATCATGTCAGATGAAGCTCTAGTTACACAAGGGTGTGTAGAGATCCGCTCGTTCCTGGGCAGAGGTCAGCCCTGACGATAAAGCAGTGCAGAGGAAGAACTGCCACCTGACTCGACTCGACTTCTCTCCCCGTGCTTTCCCTTTTCATCTCCATACGAACGGCCGTCCCGCTGTGAAAACAAATCACACTCGCACTTCCTGCCTCTTCCCTGCTTTTCTTACATTCATTCAGACCAGAAGCATCGCTAATCAGGAAGGGCTACGCACAGTTCAGCTCACTAACCCTACCTGCTTGAAAAGGTCTCTTTTATCAACACGCCATTCCTTTTTCGTTTTCTCTGATCCGAGCCCAGTGACCTTTCACGCTGTCCAGCTACTCAAAAAGTACCACATACACACGCCCTCATTATGCTCCTGTCACATCCTTATTGTAAAACATCGCATTCCTCACCTTTGATTCTGGCACCAGGTCGTCCGTGTTTGTTTATTCCAGGAAAAAAAGGAAGGATGGAAGAAAGAAAGACATAAAGAAGTGGACGTAAAATATGTATGAGTGGTCTGTCCTGGTGCTTTGAGCATCATGGAAGACATAAAGTCACGCATATGGTAACATTTAATTCATGTCATGTCAGCCAGGTAAGTGTCACTCATACACAAATAACATAGGTCGTGACACCAAAGTGGCTCATATGAAAGCGTTCCCAGAGGATTCCTGTCTATCTAATGACTTTTTAATATCCCTCCACGTTATAGACTGGGGTCTTTGTCACATATCCAAGTTATGAACATTTCCATTTGACTCCAATTTCATGGCAATAAAAACCAAAAAGCAATTAATTGTGCATCAGAATACTGTAACTGCATACATGTCAGGGAGACATTTCATACTCATAAATATGTACCCCTACTGTTCTGAACGCTACTTAACAATGAATGAAAAAAGCAAAAAAAAAAGTAATAAAAATTAAATAAAATACATTTAATAATGGATGAATGATTGATTGGGCCACATATATAAACATGTATGATGTATTTTCTTACCTTTGTAGGCGTGATGTTGGACTGAGAAGCATTTCAGAACACTGAACGTTTTTTCACTTTTTCCATGTTCGTTTCAAATAAACTTGAAGCCAGAAAAAAGGAAAATGGTTTTATAATGTTACAACAATTTTTTTTATTTTTTATTTTATGGTGTGTGTGTGTGTGTGTGTGTGTGCGTGTGTATGTGTGAGAGAATTCGCTGTTCCTTGATTCGAGTGACCCTGCTGCCTTTGGATCATCACATTCAAACCATTCACCCTTCCTCCTTCTCCACAGCCCAGTGGCATGCTGGGTAATGATGATAAAGTAAACAGCCTGGCTGCTAAACGTGTCTTGGCATCGAGTCTGGTTCTTATTAGAGAAGCAGAGCGGAAGCCCAGCGAGTGCCCACTGAGGCCCGCAGGCCTTTCACTTGCGGGTTAGCGCCTCTTTTTCTGCTGACGGCTCTTTAGGGCAACTCTTTAGGGTGGGCCCTGATGGTTCCTGGAGGGGGTGTGGAGTGGACAGGTGCCTACGGCCGAGAGGGCGCTTCTCCGCAGCTGCTACCATCTGGCACGTCATTCAGGCCGGCTGGCAGCGCCCCTTGTGTCCTGCCGTCCGTGGAGGAGGCATGTCAAGGGCAGCCTTGGTACATGCTTACTCACAGGGCAGCGCCAACCCCCCTCGGGAGGGCATCATGCCTGGGGTAGAGGGTAATTTAGCTTCCACACCCACCACCCATGCCACCTCCATGGGACTGGCAACAATAAGGGCAGCCAATGCCAAGAGTGGGCTGTGTCACCCTGCTTTTGTGTTTGTGTGTGTGTGTGTCTGTGTGTGTGTGTGTGTGTGTGTGTGTGTGTGCGTGTGTGTGTTTATTCGGAAGGATAAACTATTCATTAAAATCTGGGCAGCTGAACTCATGTTCCAATGTAGCAGAAATAAACAAAAAGGCTTAATTACTTCTGGCCTACTGTTATGCGTGGAGCTTATGTTGTTCCCTATGGTCAGTGGATTTTATTGCATGGTATTTAAGGGTTCTTCAAGGGTTCATTGGTTAGTTATGGGTTCTGAGTTCTGTTTCTAATAGGAAACACAATGATTTACTGTTTCTAATTTATAGATGATACTAGAACTCTTTAATAGGTGAATAAGTCCGTTTTAATGAGTCCTATAATAAACATATACATCTGAATGAGTCTGCAATTTATCTAAAACGTAATCAATAAGAAAAGATAATCCGTACGAAGAAAACAGGAAACAATCAGAAATGGAACAAATATTGTTACCCGACATACAGCCAACGATTAGTAAACTATGGCAGAGTAAGATTTATTATAACTAAAGTGAAAATGCTGGCTTTAGTTGGAAGAAAACATTATTGATTTTCAAGATTAAGTCCAAAAATATCAACTTATCTTTCCAAATAAATTTTTTGAAGATCCTTTAAAAACTGAATCAAATATGGCAGAGAACCAACTTCCTGATTTTCATAATATCCTGAATGGTGCCTCTAGCAGTCAGGAGCACACAATAGCCAGTGGAGATCCTGTATGAATTTATACATCAGAGATGCAAGTGAATACAAATACATTATTCAGACTGAACTGATTATGTATCCTAAACGAATATGAATACAGATACCAACAATGGTAAGAGTATAAGAGTCTCTGCAAAACAACATTTTATGTAAAACCTGGCAAGTTAGCGTGCTTAATCAGTCAGATCAGAGAGAAGATGAACTGGATGAGCAGTTGAATAAAGCTCACTCACTCACTCACTCACTCACTCACTCACTCACTCACTCACTCACTCACTCATTTTCTACTTCTTATCCAAACTACCTCGGGTCACGGGGAGCCTGTGCCTATCTCAGGCGTCATCGGGCATCAAGGCAGGATACACCCTGGACGGAGTGCCAACCCATCGCAGGGCACACACACACTCTCATTCACTCACGCAATCACACACTACGGACAATTTTCCAGAGATGCCAATCAACCTACCATGCATGTCTTTGGACCGGGGGAGGAAACCGGAGTACCCGGAGGAAACCCCGGAGGCACGGGGAGAACATGCAAACTCCACACACACAAGGCGGAGGCGGGAATCGAACCCCCAACCCTGGAGGTGTGAGTCGAACGTGCTAACCACTAAGCCACCGTGCCCCCGCTGTTTGAATTAAATACTGTATAATTTGATGATTCATTATACAGATTTTTTTTCCATACACATAAGCACATTTTATAAACTTTATTCAAGATTTATTCGATTTATAAAGTTTCATATGCACTACATTTTGTAAATATTTAGTAAAGACTTTAAAAGTTTTGTATATTTTATTAGAAAGTTTTTTTCTTGCAATATGAAATATCTAGAGTATTTATTGAAGAGGCTAGGAGAACAACTATCATGTCTAAACATTTAAAAATGGTCTACATTCTGAATATCTAATGGTTTGCTCATATCTATTAATAATGTATTTATGTAAGTTATTATAGAGTGTTAAAGTGATTTTTATGAACGTGTTACGAACGTCATTCAGAGAGGCAGGAAAGTGGCAGAGTACAATTAAATCAGAAATGGAGTTTGAGCTCTGTTGGTTAATGTAATTCTAATATGATAGCAAGGGACTGTGCTTCAGTGTACAACCATCTATCATTCAGGAAGAAATGACACTCCTTCAAACGTCACGGCCTTCAATTAAAGCTTTATCTGTTCTTCTCTCTCTTGCTCATGCCTGAGTACTTGATGCTGCTTCGTATTAGACCAAAGCGATCGCTGCAATAGAAGTTTAAATGGAGAAAGTGCTCACAGATATTTCTCTGATATAGTAAGTGTCTATCAAAACTGTCATAAGTGACACTGGATGGTTGGATGTTTCAAGTCAGAGAGATGGCCAGTATTGTTTCTATTGCTATCCAGGAAATGGTTATGAATATAAATGATGGATGGTGAGGTGAGGTGAAAAGAATTGGGCATGGAAGTGAGGTGTGCAGCGATGGAAATAGGAATGAGGTTCAACAATAAATGCATGGATGATGTGTATTTTGTGTCTTCAGATATAGAGCTAATGGTATAGAAAACCTTTGTGGAATAATATGATTCCATTCTGGTGAACACACTTTCTATGTAAAAATTAACATAATAATAATAATAATAATAATAATAATAATAATAATAATAATAATAATAATAATAATAATAATAATAATAACAAGGAAAGGATTTTTATCCTTTTTTTCTTTGTATAGGTAATGACCTGCTTCTTGCTTGAGCCCTTCCTGCTGGAGCTTAAACAGAAGTGTTAGGCCAAGAGGCACAGCAACATCACAACCTGTTAATGTGCAAATAAATATAGAATACATTTGTGCAAAGTTTAGAAATTCATAGTTGACAAATCAGACTATTATTAATTATGTATTACTATATGCATATGACAATATTACCAATGATGTGAGCTAGTACAAATTCCTATCTTTTTTATTATTATTAAGTATTATTAAAGTTTGCACGATTGCTAAACAGCCTCCTAATAATGTCTGTGATGCCAGTGTTTCTCAGAGAATTTGTCTGGCAACACATCAGACACTCCTGATGATACTTTCAGGCATGAAGCAGCACAACACTCTTTTCCTGATCGGCTCAGTTCGAAAATCCTCATTCCGCTCTGCGTAGGACTGCATAATCTCCCTTAAAATGGAGGCATGCCTGCCGTATTGAAATTGGATTATCAACCTGAACACAATCATTGCTTTCAACGATTATGCGGCTCGCAATAAACAGATGTGAACAATCATACACGAAAATAATTGAGAGCCATAAAACTTAATCCCAGAAAATCAATGGAATATAAACACAATGAGATAGGCAGTCTTAGAGAGATCGATCAGTGTTTGTAGCGAGAGGGTAATGTGTTTTCCTGCGAGAGCATGAGCTAATCAGAGCTGAGAAAGCAGACGAATGCTACTCAGGTAGAAGCGCAGCACTGGCTGCATAAAAACAAAATCTATGTAAAGCTAATAGAAATATTACATTCAGTGGGTCTGCTGATTTGTATAGAAAAAATATATTATTCATTTTATGTCTTTTTATTAGTATTTTATTTGTCTACTAAACTTACTAATAGCCCACACTCGTGGTATGATATTAATTCAATTCAATTCAATTTTATTTGTATATCACTTTTAACAATGGACATTTTTGCAAAGCAGCATTAAATGAATAAAAATTCAGAATATATGTCATAAAGTTTAAAACTGAAACCTATATTTAAGTCTAATGAGCAAGCCAGAGGCAAAGGTGACAAGAAAAACTCCTGAGATGATGTGAACACGATATGAAACCTTGAGAGGAAAACGACTCCAGATAGTCTTATATATTAGATCATTTTAATCCCAGTTAAGTAGAAATAATAGATAGACCAGGGGCATAGAAGCCTTTATTATCGCCACATATACATTACAGCACAGTGGAATTCTTTTCTTCACATACCCCAACTGAGGAGGTTGGGGTCAGAGTGCAGGGGCAGCTATGATACAGCGCCCCTGGAGCAGGGAGGGTTGAGGGCCTTGCTCAAGGGCCCAGCAGTGGCAGCTTGGCTGTGCTGGGCCTTGAACCCTGATCCTCCGATCAACAACCCAGAGCCTTAACCAGTTGAGCCACCACTGCCCTTAAAGTATAATAATAATAATAATAATAATAATAATAATAATAATAATAATAATAATAATAATAGTTTACCCAGCCAGTTAATTTCTAGTAAATTAGCTCTCATTTTTCATTTTGCTGTCAGTATCAGAGTCTCAAAGTAAAATGGCAAAATATTTAATGACAAATCTTTCACATTATATCACAACAATTACAATGTTTTTTAACTGCTAGCATAAAACATTAGCATAAAAAAGTCAGACATCTAGGATTCCCAGTTCCATGTGTTCTCCCTGTTCAGATAAGTTTCCAGACAACGCAGTTTTCTAACCACTGACAAAAAAACATGACAGCATGTGGACCGGTTCCATAAAATTGCACGAATGTGAGTGTGTGTATTGATTATGCAAGGTAATGGACTGGCATCCAATTCAGCATGATTTCTGTTGTGAGTCCAGTGTTTCCATAGACTGCATCCACCAGGACCCTGACAAGAATAAACAGTTCACAGAAGATGAATGAAAAACTTTGTACCTGTTGGGCATGCTTGGTGAAGCGTTCATTTGAATTAAAGCCAATTAATGTGTTTAATGTGCTTTACAATCTATTGCTAAAAATAAAATTAAAAAAAAAAAAAAAAAAGAAAAAATGTTAAAAAACACAAGATAAAGTAAAAGATAATAGTTATAAAGTACTCAAATATAAAATATATGAAATGTATAAAATAGAATAAAATAAATGCATACAATAAATATTAAGTTTAATAGTAAAACTAATGCACTAGTTTATAAATAATAAAAATAAATTAAAAAAAACTGTGTATTTCCTACGTGTGCCTATGTAATGATTGTTATAGGGAAATTAAAATAAAGCGAAAGAGGTTTCTTTCCTTTTGTTCTGCAATTCAAACAACAGTATAATCAGACATGGTACAAAATTTTTAGTGTTAGATTTTCTTTAACTTTAACATAATTACTGTATTTAAAATCTAGATGGTATGTTAGAACAGTATAAGCACAAAAAAAAAAAAAAAAAAAAATTTGTATGTTGCCCTTGATATGATGAGATCCAGCAATGTCAGTGAAAAAGATTCACTTATTGTGCAAAGTATGAGGTCAAGCTGCATAGCATTATGGGTAGGGCATCCTCAATGAGGCGTCACAAAATGCTTGTTATAGATTACTCTGACACTTTTTTTTTTTTACATGACCACTTCTGTCTCCATCCAACATCTTCTTTGTCTTTATCAATTTTAGAGTAAGTGGCGACGCAATTGGGGAAATATATCTGTCGGTTGACTTTTGACCTCTGGCAGGGTCAGCGATGACGTTCCAGCCAAGAACTCAGACCTGCCTTATCACAGATTCCCACTTACAGCCACTCAGCTAAGTCAAGGCCATTCTGCTGGAGGCAAAAACCAGACACCACTTTAAATTTCATAAGCTCCAGACATGCGACTCAGAGAAAGGTAGAAAAAAAAAGGAGAGAAAGATAACATATGAGTCTTTCTCCCCAGTCTGACCTCCGTTTCTCCCTCTCTCTCCCTCTCTCCTGTCATTCATTACTCACATGTCTCTGCAAACCGTCACTAAGCTGGTTATTTGATAAATGAGGCAGTCGTGCTCTCATGGTTATCACTTTAGCAATCAAACAAGCAGGTCATTATATTTCAAAACACTGGATGGACCTTCAACTTCAACGAATCCAGGCCTCGTTCTGCTCGGACGGGGGAGGGGGACAGGCTCGATCCGGCTATGTCTGCTTAGTTTAAAACCATGTCAGCACAACTGGTCCTCATTAGCTTGAGAAGGAAATAGATGATGAAATGTCATATCTGAAGCCTAGTGTAAGGAGAGCTGTATTCTGGGAAAGCCAGGTGCTGTTTATGTTATAGGCTAGTAATTATTTAAAAGTGTCAGCACATGATTTTCAGCATGTAAATCCCGAATTGCATCAAGAATTTGGACAAATCCTGTGTGTGAGTGTGAAGAAAAAAAAAAAAAAAGTAAATAAATCCAAACCTCTACATCAATTTAACAGTTACATATAAATATATATTTGTTTCTAATTTAGCATAGACAGAGGCATATTGCAATATCTTAAAATATACTGCATTTATAATTCAAGAACACTTCTGTCTGAGACGCTGTATGAGAAAGAGAGAGTGAGTGAGACAGAGATAATCACGTTTGGCTACACATTTTAATCAGTTCGCCCAATCAAAGAGATAATTGGATTGCATTGCCTGATTGCGAGACTCGGTGAAATTGGATCGAAAATAAATTGCCTCAAACTTGTGGAAAAAAAGGAACGATTGGAAAACAAAAGGCCCTGTTCTGTAAACAAAAGGGATCTTATATACAGCAAACAGCTGTTATCGAGACCCTGAACTATTAGGCTGCATTTTTTTTTTCCAAAAGTGCTCACCTGACACAGATCCAGCCTGGCTCTGTAGTCAATTAAAGGGTTTGTGCAGAAGCTGTAATGACCTACTAACCCGCTCTCCCAGGCCTCGATCTCTGGGGACAGCCCCTGTCACAGAGTTATCTATGGCCTCCTATCTCCGTTGGTGGAAATAAGTAGGGCTCGAATGTATAGAGTCGGACCTAGCTCTCTCCGCTGCTTCACTTCTGGCTAACGCTGAGGCACGGCAGATTTATATGTTTATCCCGTGTTAAAGCTAACCCTCCGGGCTTGATGGCTGATTCTCTCAGTAATAAAGAGAGTCACTGTGTGAGAGAGTGTGTATGTGTGGGTACTCCGACACGGCTGCATCCGAAATCCATCAACCTGTACAGAACAATAACAGCCCCAGCCCAGCCCCTCTGTCATCAGAGCTAATAAACTGCGCAGCACTCATTAGGACGAACACGGCACACATTATAACGGCATTATGTTCTGGGCAATGCACTATATTAATTTCCCCACCATAATGTCTGCTTTATTGTTTCCAATAAGCATTTTTAATAAGCAAAGTGATAAGTGCTTCCCTTGTAAAATGTCTCCAATTAGAATCCCATCTCTGAAACACGCACTCATAACGAAGTTAGAGCGTTCGGCTAATGACCGCCCGCGCAACCGCCGCCAGCCACGGAGAAACTTGACACGAGTAAACAGACGTGAATAAACAGCTTCGCTCCGACGAGAACACCAAACTCCATTGGGCAAAATTACACCTTACATCACCAGAGTGGGTCTTGGATAGAAGCGAGTCCACGTGCTAACTTCCTTCACTAAACATGACAAGCTGTGAGAAATTGTTTCATAATATTGTAAAATAAATGCAGGCATTAAATCTTCAAATCAGGGCGTCGAAGTTAAGTATTACTTTTGTAACAGCTTTACAGACACAGTGTGAGCTTTAATTTCATAGCAACATCCTTTCTCTGGAATACAATATCACTTTAATTAGCTCAGGCAGACAAAGGCTATATCTCCAAACACAAATAAATGCTGTACACCTAAGAACAATTTGAGAAGGCCTTTGCTTCTAAAGTTTTTTTTTTTTTTTTAGTTTTTTTTTTTAGTGCCTCGTCTTGGTCTACTGTGGATTGTTATTCTTGCAACTCAGTGACAGCTTATTTTAATGGATGCTATGATGTCGGGGGGCAAAGCGCACAGTTTTCACCCAGTCCGCTGCTAATGAGCCAGTGAGAGGTAGAACTGCCTCTTCTCGCGCCACATCTTGCAGAAAAAAGATTCATCTTTAATCTAAGACACTCATCCTTTGGGTCCAGTGCAGAGGCATTTCCAAAAAGCAAAAAAAAAAAAAATCCTAATTAATTTTATTTTTCAGGAGGGTTTTGGTAAGCATGTGCGCCACCGTGCTTTATGCTCCACACAAACACTGTTTGCTCTCAGAGAAGGGCGGCTAATTGCTTCTCGGCTTGACATCATTATATGGCTATGTGAGGGGATGTAGGCTGTTTAATTAAGGTCGGATGCAAGTTCATTATTAGATCCGCACACTCTCTGCACTTGTCTCATTCCCTTAAAAAAAAAAAAAAAAAAAAAAAAAAAGCTTGCTTTGTAATTTAATATAGCAGACCTTTTGATTTGCAGCTTGATTTTTTTTTTGTTTAATATGTACACTTTCCGCTTTGCCTGCTTGATGCCACATTTCTGCTACGCTGTGACAATTTCCCACTTGCCCTTTGTGCACTATTATAAAATGAGTGCTTTGTTATGTTTAAATAGGACGTGCAAGGGTTCTTTTGTCAGTTCCAGGCCAGCAAAGAGAAACCGGCAGTACCCTGACAAAAGACATTTATCAATACCCCAGAAATGCAAAATGATCGCTCTAATTGAAAGGTACATGGTTAACTAAAGCTAATGGTTTTCAGATTAAGTCGCGGCTCTTTTCGCACTGCCTCTTAACCTTACAACACGCTGCACCATTGCTCATCCAGATTTTCACAGGGACAGCCTGGTGCGCCATGTCATTTGTCTCAATTACTGATTCTTAGATTAATTTGATACTACCTTTCCACAGACATACTGCTCTTTACATGTGTACGCCACATGGATGCAATTAGGTTTTCAGGCAGCTAATTCAATTTAGACACGTTAACGTCAGATACTCATATAAGTGGATGTGTTAATATTTATTTATTCCTAATTATGCGCAATTGTCGGGGTGGTGTCTGCACAGCTTGCAGGGGTTCATCCATCCTGCACCAGGAAGCCATTTCCTCTCTGTCAGAGAAAATAAACTCCTTTATTAACAACTTATTCAGCAGAACGTATTGCGCTAGAGGACTTTTCGATGAGCGCTAACTCCGTATGAGTAATAGGTTACATACCTGTCTGCATGTTTTACATTTATGAGCTTATGAGTGTTTGACCTTGATCTGGTCCGGTGCAACATAACTCAGAGTAAATCACTGATCCACTCTACTCAGACCCTCCTGCTCGTGTGCGGCTTATATTCTTGGTTCTACTCTGGATGACAAAGGCCGAGGCCTGGAGCACTGGGGTGATTCCCGCTATTCATGATGAACTATTCACAGCCATAGAAGGTTTGCAACCGCCTTGCAAAAAAATATTCACAAAGAAACATATACTACGAGAAAAAAAATACCCCAGGGCTTCTCTTGTGGGTTGAGAAAATATTCTTGATGAAACGCAAAAAAGAAATCATTAGAATATGAAGCTTAATACCTAGAGTGCAATACAGCGGCTTCAAAGCCACTTAGACTATAATTGACGCTTTCAAGTTTTTTGTCCTTGAGTCATTTCCACCAACATTCTATTACAAAGCCCATAAGAAGTTTTCAGCTTCTTCTGCTCCTACTTCTTCGTCTTCTTCTTCTTCTTCTTCTTCTTCTCCTTCTTCGTCTTCCTCCTCTTCTGCTACTACTTCACGATAGGCATACACAATTATATCCTACTCTTTAACTTCTCACACATTCACAAAGTCATCTGCGCAAGCTCGCTAAACTATTCGCTCGGTTCTAAGTTGCGAAATCAATCTGATTGACTGAAAGCAATCTTTTTTAATAACCACTGCTTCAAAGTTTCATCAGTTCTGATGGGGATTCATCGGGTCTGCAGGTGGCACCATTTATCGGTGCTAATTAAGGCCTCAGACATAACGTATTTAGGACTAACATACATGCAAATGGATCCATCGTAAACGATTCAATTTATAGACATCGATAAAGCCTGCATACCGTGAGAGACCAAAATCAAGCTTTAAATAAATGAAGACCATCCCGGTAAACGTTTGGAAATAACGACTACTAAGAATATAAAAAAAGTGCCTTTACTATACAACATGCAATTAATTCAATTCAATTCAAGTTTATTTGTATGGCGCTTTTTACAATTGACATCGTCTCAAAGCAGCTTTACAGAACATAAACATAGAACAAAAGGTTAATATAAAGAATTATATAAAGATTCATATATTAATAATTAATAATTACAATAACATTATTTAATAACAATTAATAATTAGATAACTATTAACTTCAACTGGAAATTAATTCCATGGTTCAGTGTCATTAAGTCTTTATGGCTATTAAAAAGTAAATAGTAACATTATAATATATATATATATATATATATATATATATATATATATATATATATATATATATATATATATATATATATATATATATATATATATATATAATATTATACTACATGTTACATGTTAATGTTTAAATCTAAGAAACTTTTTAAAAAGTGAAACAAAAGTGACAATAGTCGTATTTTAAGTGTTTATCAGGGTGTAAAGTACAGAATTAGCAAAATCAAGCTAGCATCCATGATAATTAAACATATTCTAACGTTTTCCTTATTTAGAAAAAAAAAAATAATTCAATGTAATAAGTAAGTCTATGATTTAAGTAACATGCTTATAATTTCAAAGTTGTTTTTTTTTTTTTTTTTCAGCCTAAGATAAATGACTCATAGTAAAAGATATTTTCAGTATGAAATGCTAAATCAACTTTTTTTTTATCAGATGTGATCAAAAGTATTGATTATATTTAGTTGTAAAGTGTAGTAATGCAAATCTGCACAATTCTGTATGTAAGTGCTATAGATTAGTGCTATAGGCTATAGATTGATTTGATTGACTTTATTTCATTTACTAAATATATAATCTATAATCTATAAGAACATTTTATCAAACCATTCATCCATAAATCAAATCGGTGATGCTTTCTTAAAAATTCATGTTTAAAATGTCTTTACTGTTTACTGTTGCATTATATACAAACTGAGCCATGAGTGTATTCAGCAATGTCTGATAACAAATTAATAAAGATATTGAAGCAACAATAATGGAAACCATGAAATAATCACTATTACCATATACTAATACTAATGACTATAAATTTTCTTATAAACTATTAACCACCGGTACATACACATTCTATGCAACCTATTACTATTTATTACTTCTTTATAAATAGTTTATTACCAATCATTTGGGTGAAAGTGTAACAGTTGTGTGGCCTTTATTGCCAAACATTTTGATTAAATGAAAATGAAAACAAAAAATGAAAACTACAGAGAAGTTTGCCCTGTAAAGAAAATAAATAAATAAATAAATAAATAAATAAATAAATAAATAAATAAATTTAATATGTTCTGCACTGAATACATACAATTAAGGGCAGTCATTTCTGAGGTATTATCTCATTATAGCTTGTGTTGCAACTTTGGATTAAGAGTACAATTAGAGGAGACTAATTTCAACTAATTATTAATTATCCTACACTGTAGTTATTAACAGAATGCAAGAAACACCTAAAACATAAGGTAGGGTAGGAATATAGGCATAATAAAGCCAGGCTGTGTAATATGTTTCTATTTTGTCTGATTCTTCTTGAACTTAATTAATAGGAATAAAACAGAATAAAGAAAACGAGCTGTTCAGCTAGGCCAAGTTCAAAAGGCGGTATGATGTGCCCTGTGTGTATTTGCAGATATCTACTGTAGTGTGTGTGGCCATGATGCAGTGTGGTATATTAATAGCAGCTATGTGTTGTCCTTAATGACGGTGCAGTGGCTTGCTCTTGCCCCGAGGCACACAGTGGTTCAGTGGAGGCTTGGCTTTCTCTGACTGAGCTGAGCTCTGACTCATACAGCTTCTCTCTGTATGACCTTCATGTGACTCTCACAAATGGCTTTTTGAGCACGCTCGTATGCTACATTACTATATTGTACTATATATTATACACAAACCTAAAAATGATCCAGAGCATTCAAAGTTTCCAGGGATACACAATGAAATTGTCAGATGTGAAAGCCATGTGCTTTACAGCAAAAATGTCAAATATATTTGTTCTTTCATCACTTTCAGAAAGTGATTTATCCTGTGGGAGTCATAGTGGATCTTTCTGTACCACTTATCCTACACATAGTTGTAGGGAGACTAAATCCTACCCCATGAGACTCAGGCCACAAGGCAGGGCACACCCTGGATGTGGTACCAACCCATTGCAGAGCACAATCGCACACACACTTACACACTATGGTCTATTTTGAGTTGCCAATCAACTTACTACTCAAAAAAGTACTTCATTCATTCATTCATTCATTCATTCATTCATTCATTCATTCATTTTCTACCGCTTATCCAAACTACCTCAGGTCACAGGGAGCCTGTGCCTATCTCAGGCGTCATTGGGCATCAAGGCAGGATACACCCTGGACGGAGTGCCAACCCATCGCAGGGCACACACACTCTCTCATTCACTCACGCACTCACACACTACGGACAATTTTTCCAGAGATTCAAAAAGTACTTAACACTTGAAAAGTAAACCAGAGTACCTGAAGGAAACCTCTGATGCACAGACAGAAGGAGGAATCAGAGGCCAGGAATCGAATCCTCAACTCTGGAGGTGGAGGCCAAACCTGCTAACCACTAAGCCACCATGCCCCTAGCATACAAACAATGCAGTACCCAGTTCCCCTATGAGCATTTGTAGAGAACCTGGAGGAAACCCACAGAAACACGGGGACAACATTCAAAACTCCACACTGACAGTAACCAGAACTCAGACTCGAGCTTGATACCCTGGAGCTGTCTGGTTAATAATCTGGAAAACATTAATAGATCTCTGGATATAATCTACAATAAAAACCAAACTCAAAGAACTGGAATATTTAGGAAATCAAACAGACATGGTATGTGCTGTTATGAATGTGTGACTGTTCACAAGCCTAGGCCAAACCATGCAGTAACCTTTTCCTCTCTCTCTCCTGTGTCTTTTTTTTTCTCTCCCTCATGCTCTCTTTAAAGGCCATTAAACTCTAATTGCATTCATTGGTGCTGACTAACAATTTCAGCAAAACATTGCGGTTAGTGTAATACCATGCGAAAATAAATAACTACCAGCAATTCAGCCACATTATAAATCATTTGCGCTGTCTCTGCTTATTCTAGCAATTAATTTTTAGGCTATTGAGCATGTTGCTAAGAGCTCATAATAATACAAAGCAAGCATTTATGTTCGCCATATTAACTTGTTAACATTATTGTCTGCATACGCCATGCTAGAGGGATATGTTTTTGATGATAATTGTCATTTTGTTATTTCTTTGCAATATAATAAAACAGAAAAAGCAGCACGCTAAACAAGTGGAATCTGTTTGTGGTCTTGTACGTGGTCTGCCGTTTTGTAGTGTGTTATTCATTTACGTTAAGGTTAACCCCCTTGTCAGTCTTATCTAACGCAAACTGCTTTAAAGGGCAGCTAGGTTATCGTTTCAATCAGCCAGTAATGCTAAGATCCTTCCACTAAGTGTATTTGGTTTGGAATGACACGTATATTTATCTGGTCCAATTTCTCGGGCACGGTTTAAATTTCCGTCTGGTGTTATCTGGTCGGATTAAGAACCAATAGCACTCTGTCTGGCCTTATTATCCTGACAGCTCGTTCAGTGTCTACAGCACTACGCAACCACTCTTGTTCTAATTGACATGTAGGAACCCTCCTCGAGTGTTATCCCCTCCTTATGGAAAGTAAATGGATCAATGAATATTTATTCCATGCTCCATCTGTGGAATAAGGGCAGAATGTAAGTTTGACTAACTCGATGAATTTAGTGAAGATGTATTTGAGAGAAGGCATTTAAGGATTAACCGCATAGTTTAGAAATGAAATAGAAGGGGACACCCTGACAAATCTCTCCAGGAGCAAGATCAACAACTTAATGTTTAAACCAATCACCTTGAGTATATATTTGAGCTCGGATATGCAAATTCGAAGCTGAAGTCCCCAGAGGTTTAAGGGAAAAAAAAATTCCAACAGCATTCAGGATGGCTAAATTTGCCGAAAGCCAGAGAATTTATCAAACATGAATTTCAACATGGAACCACGCCTGCAGGAAAAGAGGAGGCTCCCATTAATGCACATACAAAATAAATGCCTTCAAGGTTTAACTACTTATTTTTGACATGTAATCAGCTTGAGTCTGTTAATTTACATGGCCTGATAAATACCATCTGGACAGTAATGTGGAATAACTCGTGGTATGAAAATTGAGCAGCCACCCCTGCAACCACTCAGTGGAAACAGCTATGGACAGCCTCCTTCTTGGCCTTGCTAAATATGTTGAAGCATCTGATAAGAATTTTAATGACAATGCTCTGTGATTTCATTATATCTGCACAGATGTGTAATGTGATGCATTCTGGGGCACTTATTTCTTATTCAATCAATCATCTGTGTACACTTTGGGGGGTCTTTATGATTAGATCACAGACCTTTCAACTTTCTCATGAATTTGATCTCATTGCCATCTGCATAGTGTTCATTTATTTATTTATTTATTTTTTTTTTCAGCACCTTTAACATGGCCTGCTACTGCGATCGGGTTATTGACACTTTTATGCAAATGCAAATGAGTATATGTTTACATGTTTGTATGAAAACGGTGTTACCCGTGTAATGGGGTGCTATTTTATGCATCACGCTATCATTTACATTTCAATATCCAACGAGACGAAAGCACATACAGAATTTTGCCAAGATAAACTAAGCTCAGAGAGATCTGTCAGTAAAACCTTCCTGTTATTGCAAGGCTATGAGTTTCATATACGGTCTAAAAAAAGGCAATGCATCATTAAATATCAAGGACTTTAGCAGATATGTGTCCTTCTACTCATTGGGTCAGTCATTTCCTAATGATAAGGAAAAACTGGCTAAAGTTCAGACTGTGCTAATCAACAAAGCACTGCTAATCAAGCACACAAGCTGCTATTAGAGCTTAATTTAATTAGACCTTCAACCAAATCTGGACACTTTGATTGAGGCGGGTCAGCTGAGGAAGATCATTAACTTCTAAAGCTAAACTAGAGTCTGCTGTGTGAGGAAGCGTCTGCTGATTCAAACTACATATGGTCTTTGCTCATTGTAGCATTTGCTAAGAGATTATGAGGGAAATCATAGCTATGAAATTTTATCCAAATAGTCTTTGGATGTTCATCTTATTTTTATAATTAACATGTAATTTCTGCTACATATTTTTAAGATGCTGTTTTAGCTTTAATTTGTCATAAATGCACAAATATTATTATGTAATAATACAGTAATTACCATTGAACCACAGGACCAAACCTGTTCCAGCATTCTGCACACAAAGCAATGTTGGTGAGGAAGACGTCAGGTGTCCTGCGCACGCCCTGATCTCAACCCTATATAACACCTTTGGTATGAACAGGTACACTAACTGCACACCAGACCTCCTCACTTAACATCAGTGCCTGATCTCACTAATCCTCTAGTGGCTGAATAGGTACAAATCACCCATGACACTGATGATTATGTATTCACATTTTGGCCATGTAGTGTACCTGACATTACTTGTAGCTACTATGTGTTTACACAGAAAATAATATGATAAAATGACCATTCATTCATTCATTCATTCATTCATTCATTCCTCCACCCATCCTTCCATCCATCCTTCCATTCGATTGTTTGTTTGTTTTTTTGTTCGTTTGTTTGTGTCAGGGAATGTGGGAATAAAAATAGACTAAAATGCAGGGATAACAAAATAAAAATAAATGTTATTAACAAAACACACAAAAAAATAAATAAAGGAAACAGAAACCGAAACACAGAATCCGTCAAATGATGAGGATTTCGCAAAGCTAAAGGCAACGTAGAGTTAATAAATACACATAATAGTTAAAGCAATTACAACCAGGTGAGTATTACAAGACACGTGACAGAAAACACAAGCAGAAGTCCAGACAGTTCATTTGTTCATTCATTCATTCATTCATTCATTCATTCATTCATTCAAACTTTTATTCATTCAGACATTCATTTGCTAAATCATTCATTTATCCATCCATCCATCCATTAACCCATCCATCCATCCATCCATCCATCCATCCATCCAACCATCCCTCCACCCATCCATCTATCTATTCATTCATTCGTTCATTCATTCATTCATTCATTCATTCATTCATCTGTTCATTCATTCATTCATTCATTCATTATTTTATTCATTCATTCATTTATTTATCTATAGATTCATTCATTCATTCATTCATTCATTCATTCATTTATCCATCCATCTATTTGTTCATTCATTCATTCATTCATTCATTCATTCATTCATTCATTCATTCATTCATTTATTCATTTATCTATCCATCTATTTGTTCGTTCATTCATTCATTCATTCATTCATTTATCTATCCATCTATTTGTTCGTTCATTCATTCGTTCATTCATTCATTCATTCATTCATTCAAACATTTATTAATTCAATCATTTAAACACTGACTACATACAGTATTGTAATTAGGTATTAGATAACTAGACTTAATAGCTATTATACTGTCAAGATAACAAGTCAAGATAATATGTTACATATTTCCTCATATTTTCATATTCAAGGTTTTGTGTATTTGTGTCAAAACTATAACTGAGATTCTGACTACACACTTAAATATGAAACGTTAATATAAGTAATGTTTTTGTTTTTGTTTTTTGTTTTTATACGTTTGAGGTATTTTTATCACATTTTATATTTAAGTGTGTGCTCAGAAAATCAAAACCTTGAATATACAAATATGACATAATATGTATTTTATGTATAGTATCTATTAAAAATAGTTACCTAATTACAATACCATAACCACTTTTATATTCACCTTTCTGGAAGTACTGATGACTTTTATTACGTCGACTGTTCTGTGAAGCCTGCTCCAGGGTATACTACTGAGTTAACTTAGATACTAGGTATTTACCTTACTACAGTACTCAATACTAGTAACTTTCCTCCTGTTCAATTAAAATACTACCAAGTTGTGTTATTTACATCCGTGAGTCTGAATGAAGTAGAGCAATCTGTCTAGCTTTTCGTGAAGTAGCTTTGCATATGTGTACTTATTGGTGTGTATAGTTGTGGCATCGTGTGCCCATGAGCCGTTAAGGGCGGCACAGGAATCATGCTTCTGTCAGACCGACTCAGATAGATGGCTCATTTCGATCCACATTAATACCATGATTTGTTTACAATTGTAGTGTAGGTCTGAAAGTCTGCAGCCCTACCTTTCTTCTCTGCTGGTGTGAGAGAGAGAGACAGAGAGAGAGAGAGAGAGAGAGAGAGAGAGAGAGAGAGAGAGAGAGAGAGAGAGAGAGAGAGAGAGAGATGATTTGTGTACTGGTGGCTTTGATTAGCTCTAGTCCCCATATTGGACATCATATTTCCCAAGGTATTTTACCAGGAGGCTTCAGTGAAAAACAGATGTCATACACATCAACTGTATGCTGAAGTATGAAATATGGCTACTATCACTGTGATACTAGAAGCCATAAAACTGTCTTCATAGCTTCCTAGCTCATACATATCCTGTTCATATTCCTCTGCCACAGAATTAAACAAACCCATCACGCTGGGTTTAAACACAAATCATCGTCTATCACTGCCAGAGTGTCACTGATTCAGTGTCATGGTTAACAAAGGACTGCTTCTGAGTCACCAAGAGATTCCTCAGTGTGGAAGTCTCACACACTTACCTTCAAGAGTACGGACACAATATCATTGTCTACTGGGTTTATGTTATTTTACAGCAAAATTATGGAAATCAGAGTCTGGGATTACACTGAGGGTTTAATTTTAATATGCATGGCCTTGCTTTAACTCTACATGTTCAGATTTGTGGTCAAAATATATTCAGACTTAAATATTCAGACTTGCATTTAAAAATAAGCGTATCAGCTAAATTCTTATGCTGTATTGTTTGTAATGTTTGCGCAAACAAACGTTCAGGATGGAAAAAAAAAATTATAAAAATTTACACTTAATTAGATTTTGGGAAGACTTTCATACCATGATTTATTTTATAATAAGGTTTTATCTCTCAATTTTTTGTTCCTTTATAACCCAAAGCAACCTTACACAAAATCAGCAAGAAGAATAACAATAACCAATAACCAATAAGAATTCTGATGGTTATGTATTCAGTGACCATATGGAAACCATTTGTACCTTTTAGACACATTGACTTGTTACCAATCTGTGGCTATGAGAATGTATTGCCTAAGGACACCAATCAACATTGATCTTACATTTATCTGGAGAAATGCATGTTCAAGGATAGTGCACACTATTCCCGAGTAGGCCAGCATGCCTAAAGGGCCTAATAAAGGTTATGTGAGCCAGCAAGTGTTCCTGAGTGGTTAAGGGTTTCATGGAGAGCGCGTGCCAAGGCGCGATGTCATGCGTGGGAGTGGCATGGCACCCGGAGCGAAAGAGCGTCAGATGGAAGAGCTGGTCTGCCATCGACGAGAGCTCCCACGGGGACTGCCACAGCTGACGAGCTGAAAGATGTGTAGGCTAATTATGAAAGTCCAAACTCGCAACACTTTTGGAGGCAGTAAGCAGGGAATACTGTATGTCGACTGCTTACCTCTTGTTTTTAGCTAATATGATATCGCTCTTTCTTTTCACCCTACAGCTCATAAAGACTCATAAATCCACAGTCAGGAAGAAGTAACGGTCACCGAGAGTTCATCTTATGTTTTTCCCCCATGTATGTAATTTCATTTCATATAATTTTATTATCCTGTGTTCACTCAAATTACATGGTACACAGTGTGGCATTGATAGAGTAGGGGACTAAAAGTATCAAGCTAATGAGGTTGGAGGGGAAGGTATGCAGGTGGTCAGTGTGCTAATGCATCAAGTTTATACAAGTGAAACTATGGGTCTTTTAGCCCCTTTTTATTTCCTCCTTATGTCAATAGATTGAAACCATCTGTGTGTAATGAATAAGACTATTAAAGAAAGAGCAAAAAAGCACCTCATCAGCTAAAACCTCAGTCGGGTGGAATGCAGATATTAAATAGTCGACATATTTCAGTGTAAATCGAAGTTGACTGTGACTGGAGCCCAGCGTAATTGTCTGAGCTTTTGAGGTTTTTTATTATTTTTTTTGCATCACACCATTTCTGCACCATTAGAAATGAACAATCGCTGCGTATTCATTACGAGCTGTCACGTCCCTCACATTTATCTCCGGCCTCAGCAGCGAGCGCTGCTCAGAAAATAAAAGTGGCCGTTCGTACCCCTTTTCCTGAAGTACAACAGTATGTTGAGCAAGTGGACCGGAACAAAACAAAACTTTCAGAACTTCGCTCACTTTTACCCCCCTTCCTCTTACCCCAGTCATTTTGTGTTTAAATTGGTCCCGGGAGGGCTTTAGCAAATCACATACCTCTGTGAAATCAGCACGAGTCAGGAGAAACTTCTGGAAATCTCATCAGTAAGGCTTATACAAGGACACAGCCGTCAATCAAATCTACAGACCTGGTGTATAGATCTACAGAGACTCACTTAAAACTAATGCAAGCAGTCATCAATTTAACAAATACAGCAGTCATCTGGCATGTTTACCAATGCTAATGCTCAGCTAGTATTTGAACGCATAATGATAGTGTGCGCACACACACACACACACACACACACACCTTAATTTCTCTCTTAAGGCTATTTATATAAAGAAGGAATGATTCCGGTGATATTACAGTATAGTGTTAATGTCTTTTAAATAGCAAATCATTTGGAACTTAAGACACCGATGATGAGTAATCTGACCCATTTAGTCCATTTTAATAATTAAAACTAATTTATATTATTATCATATGTTATCCATGAATACAAACAAACACACAAACAAACAAAAAAACAAATACAGAGCATGGAGCATACTTTAATAAATATGCATGTCTGAGCTTCTACATAATTTAATAATAAAACCCTATGTAAAGCCACAGATGACACCTGCACTAGTCCAACTCTCTCTCTCTCTCTCTCTCTCTCTCTCTCTCACACACAGACACACACACACACGCACATATATACACAGCCATACTATGTCCCACAGGCTCCACTCTCCCACGGGAGACCCAGAGAGTCCCAGCAGCACAGCTCTCATAATTGTTCACAATCTACCCTGAAATGCTTTTAATCTGAAGCCTTTTTCCAAATGTGACAAAACACACACACACACACACACACACACACACACACACACACGCTCACACACCACAGGAGGCTGAGCATTATCAAGGAGCGTCATACATCAAATTCTCCCCAAATTCCATGTTTAGCTCATATAACATTTCACCTTTTTTATTTTTTTTTTAAATAATTACCAAAGCCATAAACTCAATACTTCTATTCATTATTTGCTCTCATAAAGGTCAACATTCCCTTGCGGATATTACACAAAAACACAGGAATAGGCATCCAGATCCATAAACAAATTTGTCATTGACCATGGAAAAAGTTTGAACTCGTAGAACAGTTCCAGTGGTTAATGGTTGGGTCACACTGGACTATACAGTCCTCAGAGAACATTAGTTCAGCGGTGGATGTGGAGACACACAGACCTAAACACAGCTCCATTCAACCAGTGCCCTTTAAAAAAAATAGTATTTTTCATTATGCACAAAAGAAAGAAATGGGGAGAGCGAGAGAGTGTTTTTTTTTCTTTTCTTTATGTATAATGATTACATAACTCGCGTCATCATTTATCATCCATACATCTAATTTTGTAAACAGCAACTGAAGTTTTCTTGAGCAGATCTACCAGAGACCAAGAAATAGAATCTGACCTTGTTAATAGATGTGTCAATGTTCAGCACTGAATGTCTTTGACATTTACTCTTATCCAGAGCGACTTACAGTACATAATCTCATTTTTATACAACTAAGTAATTAAGGTTAAGGGCCTTGCTCAGGGGCCCAACAGTGGCAACCTTCCGATTAGTAACCTGACACCTTACTAGGTAAGCACTAGGCTACCACATGCTTTTGACATGTTACACTACACAGTGATGCTTTAAGTGCTTTTTTATACACTCACGACCACTTTATTAGGTACACCTTACTAGTACCGGGATGGACCCCCTTTTGCCTTCAGAACTGCTTTAATCCTTCGTGGCATAGATTCAACGAGGTCCTGGAAACATTCCTCAGAGATTTTGGTCCATATTGACATGATAGCATCACGCAGTTGCTGCAGATTTGTCGGCTGCACATCCATGATGCGAATCTCCCATTCCACCACATCCCAAAGGTGCTCTATTGGACTGAGATCTGGTGACTGTGGAGACCATTTGAGTACAGTGAACTCATTGTCATGTTCAAGAAACAGTCTGAGATGATTCACGCCTTATGACATGGCACATTATCCTGCTGGAAGTACAGTAGCCATCAGTATTGTTTTTATCCAGCTTACTTGGAACAATAATGTATGTTTATAGAAAGGTTAGAAACAAAAACAGTGCTGCTCAGAATTGCTCCAAGTGCTTTATAATAATATTTGAAGGTGTTACCTGGTTATCCCAACAGTGGTAAGATGTCTGGAACTGAAAGCCACCAGTGTTCGGACTTTTTTATATCAGATTACTGACAATAAAATAATTCATTTGTTTATTCTGAACGAAAATGTCTGAGAAGTCGATTTCCATTACATTGGTAAAATGGATTGAAAAGAAAAATAGAAATTGTAGAAATTTTCTAATTGAATAGAAAAGAAAAGCTGTCCTATGATTAAGGAATAGATAGATAGATAGATAGATAGATAGATAGATAGATAGATAGATAGATAGATAGATAGATAGATAGATAGATAGATAGATAGATAAAATTCATAAAATTCACAAATTCCAGCAGTATTCAGACCTGAATAATAAGGCATTCAATCAATTCTAAAAAAAAAAATCTAAAAGTAATAAATTTAAATACAGTTGCCTTTGTTAATCAAATCATCGTTAAATGTAAGGATAGATGATTATAGCACAATTTGAACTGGTTACGTATCTTTTTGTTCCATTTTTGACATTCGTAATTATACAACCTACTTATCTGTCCATTTAATCTTTAATTTAATGATTCTATATATAATATATATTACCAAAAGAACGTTCCTTGCACCGTAGCTAGTGTCTCATCCTATGAGATGCTTTCAGCTAAATAGTTAATATAAATGCATGTGGTTAAACAAATGTGGATCTGCTACAGAAGTCACAATGGCTCTTGGTCTAGATTTGATAAACTGTTTTGTATATCGCCTCAGACACTTTATTTTCTCAAGTGCTTGATTCATTTAGCGGAAAACTTAAGTCCGTATCCGTTCCACGGCTCTACAGAAAGTTTAGATAATTATGGGAATGAAGGATTGAATGGAATGCAGAAATTAAGAGAATAGATTTATCCAAATGCCAGTACCATATTTATGGTGTTGACGGGTTTTGTCAAGCAGGCAGCTTGCAACTTTAAAGTGGGTGGCTGACAATTCTGAAAGTCTTGCAAGGCTGCTAATCAGGAGACAAGGCACTAGCGTTACCACACCCCCTCCCCTCCTCTCCACCCTTCATTTTCCCCTCTAATTACTTTGTCTTCTGATAAAGCCATGGCTCTGGGATCATCAAAAGTCCTTGAAACAAAGAGCAATATATGGCAATTACCCAGTCCCTCATCTGCAAGAGTAAGATTAACAAGCAGCATATGAGCTCACATTCAGTAAATGTGCTTAGCTAAAGACTTCAGACCTGTCAGACAAGTTAGATGGTTGAGACCTCAATTACATGTGAACTCAACACAAAGCATAAAGAGTAAAGCAAACATAAATCTTGCTTCTTCTCTATGGTTTGTGCTTGTTCTTTACAATTCAGTGTGTGTGTGTGTGTGTGTGTGTGTGTGTGAGAGAGAGAGAGAGAGAGAGAGAGAGAGAGAGAGAGAGAGAGAGAGACATTTATGGGTAGATCCTATCATTTTTTTATGCTCTATATAATATACACTATATGTGTGTGTGTGTGTTTGTGTGTGTGTGTGTGAAAGAGAGAGACAGAAAGAGAGAGAGAGAGAGAGAGAGAGAGAGATTTATGGATAGATCCTTTCTTTTTTTGTGCTTTATATAATATACAGTATAGTTTTGTGTGTGTGTGTGTGTGTGTGTGTGTGTGTGTGTGTGAAAGAGAGTGCGTGAGACATTTGTGAGTAGATCCTAACATTGTGTTCTTTATAATATATTGTGTGTGTAATGTTTGTGAGTAGAGATCCCCACATTGTTTGTGCTCTACAGTATATAATACATTATATGTGTGTGTGTGAGTGTGTGTGTGTGAGTGTGTGAGTGTTTGATTTGTCATTCACTTATCCCATCTACAACAGAATGTCTACTTTTATTAATGGTTTCAACTAGAAATCCTTTAAAGAGCTAACAACTCTTAACTCCACAAGAACGTGAATTAAAAAAAACTGCATTATATTTTATTTTCTTTAGATCAGCCTATGCATTTTCTCAGCTACGGAGTTGTATGTCCTTTTACAACATTTAATCTCTAGAGTTAATTGAATTGAATTTTTCAATTACATATTATGTATCGGTAAATAATTAACCCGCATGGCCTCTATTCCAAATTTGCAACAATTCTTCAATTAATTTATATAAAATATCAGCAGGGCGATGTTTAGGATTAAATACAGGGTTGATAATTTGTACGTACACAGACTTCAAGCAAATAAAATCCAATTGCCCGTTGTTCCTTAGATATATCGGTGTTGACATTTCAAATGCTTTTTAAAGGTTAATTTGTACCACGTTTTCTTTTTTTCTTTATGCTTTTCCGTAACATTCTGTACATTGTTCTGTATTTAAAATGTATAACCTTCTTAAACTGACTATTTTAATAAACCCACTGCAATCAATGGTATCAAATTAGATCTGGCTTCACTGGCAAAGAGGTGATTCGTGTAGTCACAGACATGGTAATAACCACTTGTGACAGTTTTAGCATGTAGATCAAACATGTGCTAACAACTTCTAATCTGTCACCTTTGGGCCTCCGACCTGAGTGCTGGTCTTATTAAGAGAGCAGCAGAGAGGCTGAAGCGCACTAATGAACTGAAGTGTTCACAGTGCGCTTGACTCAGTGTGAGCTTACATTAGATATATTAGCTCCTAAAATGGTGATTATTGCCGCTGAAATATTTTCCGAGGTTAAACGCTGCCAGACTCTGCTGTGAACAAGCCCTTAATTGCAATTATAACTGAAAACAGCCCGATGTGTTTGACAGTACCATTTTTTTTTTTTTCGAAAGAAAAAGTGTTACAAAAGCAGAGCGCGAGAAAAAAAATGAGATGGGAAACTTGCTTTTGTCATGATTATGTCTTGTTATTTTAGTATTATGCAGTACACTGTGAACAAATATTTGGAGCTGGCTTTTTTTTTTTTTTTTTTTTACATAACGCAATGATGTCTTTTCTTTTTTTTCTTGAAAAATGAAGTGAAAGCGCATCACTAGTCAGAGGCAATAGACCTTAAAATGTTCCGAGTGTTTTTTTTTCTATACTATTACAGTGTGCACTGTGCCTCACCGTTGCTGTCACACACTACACACACATACACACACACACACACACACACGTCTCTGATGACAGAGCATCTACAGGGACATGTCGAATCAATGGCCATAAGACATTGGGTTACAGTTCAGGGGAATTTGCAAGTTAAGTAGGCGGTGAATAGGAAAGAGCAGCTGATGAAGTGGAGTCACATCATCCTATTGTTAGTGCTGCATGTAGGTTAATCATGTGACAAACACACGGAGAAGGCTCACTTAACCAGCCAGAGCAAATGTAGTGAATCTTGAGAAGGTGTATGCGGTGGTTCGTCCCCTGACCCTGCATGCATCCTCGTGTATGAACACATTAGCATAAATTCAATGATGACATTGTCTCGCAATATAATACATTACACGCTTGACCTACAGACTAAATAATCCAACGATCCTAAGGTTATTATAATCAAGGTGGGCTGAAAACATTACATAATATTCACTTCAGGAAAATTCAGCAGTGATAGATTTACTAGAGTAAAGCTGGTGTAAAAGAGCTAACAGGGTTTAGAGCTAACGCAGGCATTTGTTAGTTATTTTTTGCAATTGATATTAGATTATTTGCTGTAAAGGAGAGTCAGGGAGGTTTTCTTTGCCACCGTCACTTCTGCCTTGCTTAGTATGGATAAATTGATCAATTTTACTCTGACTGAATAGTTTAACGGGGGGCACGGTGGCTTAGTGGTTAGCACGTTCGCCTCACACCTCCAGGGTCGGGGTTTGATTCCGCCTCCGCCTTGTGTGTGTGGAGTTTGCATGTTCTCCCCGTGCCTTGGGGGTTTCCTCCGGGTACTCCGGTTTCCTCCCCCAGTCCAAAGACATGCATGGTAGGTTGATTGGCATCTCTGGAAAATTGTCCCTAGTGTGTGATTGCGTGAGTGAATGAGAGTGTGTGTGTGCCCTGCGATGGGTTGGCACTCCGTCCAGGGTGTATCCTGCCTTGATGCCCAATGACGCCTGAGAATGACGCTCCCCGTGACCCGAGGTAGTTCAGATAAGCGGTAGAAAATGAATGAATGAATGAATGAATGAATAGTTTAACTGTCAAGTTATTGATATTAGCTTTCCCATCTAGTATCACCATTCGGCAGTAGGGAAATTTCCAATGTGTAGAAATAGTGAAAAAAATGCACACGCCACTGTCAAGTGTATTTTGACAAGTGTGAGAAAAGCAGAGGCGTCATTTTTAACCTTCAATCACTTGCTGGTCAATTAGCCTGCATCAAAAAAAGGAGCAATGTTTACTGTGCATGATCCACATGAGGAAGTCTTTTAATCATTTCAAACAAGAGGCCTGAGCAGCACGTGTTTGAGAACCTATCAAAGAAGCAGCCAATTAGAAGTGTGAAAGCCGGAGTATGCTTGGCAAGTTTGATAACGCTTACAGGAGGCATATGCTGCCTTCTATCCATAATTTAGTGCTCGCATAATTAACAGCTATAATGTATGGCACTGTCACTTCATCTTCAGCCGAGGAGGCTCCGGATTGAACACTTAGTCTGTTTGTGTGTGTGTGTGTGTGTGTGTGTGTGTGTGTGTGTGTGTGTGTGTGAGCATTCTAAATGTGAAATATCGGTTTGAGCAGACTGTTATGACGGCGGCGTAATTCACAGCAGGGTAATTTATGACATGGGAAACACAGAGTGTTTATCAGGAAACAAATTGAAATGCCACAGTCATAGTGATCAAAGGAGGCAGGGAGGGGAATTATACCTAATTTGCAAAAGCGCTTTGTTTCTCCTGAAATGACTAAATAAATGAAAATCACCCGAATGGTGTGTTTCGTAAACATGTCAAAATATTACACCTTTTTTTTTCTCTTTAAACCTAACCATATAAACATGAAAGTAAGTGTCAACATAACCATATGGGGTGATATGGATATATGAAGTGTCTGTGTGTCAGATGGTTTCTTTTCTAGAATTTCAGGTATCAGGTATAAGCCTCTCTCTCTCTCTCTCTCTCTCTCTCTCTCTCTCTCTCTCCTTCTCAGTGTGTGTGTTTGTGAGAATGGCTCAGGGAGGCTCCTGAAGCCACCTGGCTGTTCTGAGCGCTTAATATCCCAGATATAATCCATTTATAGCCCCAAATCTGCGTCTGACTGTTCAGTGACACTCGGGTGCCCCTCTTAAAGCTGCAGCCTCTAGTGAGCAGCCACCAGCATGGTGCTGTGTGAGGTGTGTATGCGCTTGGGACGGCCAACTTTTCAAATGTATATGCCTGCTCGCTAATCTTCCCTCATTCATTCTGATTATGCAAGCTGGCCCGGTTCAGGGGAAGTGGGCGAGAGAGAGAGAGAGAGAGAGAGAGAGAGAGAGAGAGAGAGAGAGAGAGAGAGAGAGAGAGAGGAAGAGGGAGGGAGAAATATAGAAAGGGACGAAGAAGGAGGCCAGAGAGTATTGGGGGATTGCATTTTCTCC
Organism: Tachysurus vachellii; assembly: GCF_030014155.1. Taxonomy (NCBI): domain Eukaryota; kingdom Metazoa; phylum Chordata; class Actinopteri; order Siluriformes; family Bagridae; genus Tachysurus; species Tachysurus vachellii. Next base: position 8,528,247 of record NC_083461.1, read on the forward strand.
TGGGTGTGCGGTTAGCTTGACATGAAAAACCTGATTGAGCAGAAAATATGTGCTAATGTTCACAGCGGCACTCTATTATATTAAAAAGTATGCTGGTAAATATTTGCCACATGTTATTAGGGCATCCGAGCCAAAGGGTATTCAAAAGGGACAAAGGTCAAATCTAATGTGTTCCCAGAGGGAGCCAGTTTTGAATATAACCAAATGGAGGCAAAGCCAGGAATACCCTAAGGAGCAATGGAGCACATCATAAATGATTGCAGTGCATATGTGTGTGTGTGTGTGTGTGTGTGTGTATGTGTGTGTGTGTTTATATACAGGGACAGTAAGTATCTGCTGTCTGATTAATGAAATGACAAGGCAGTCTCAGAGTAGAAGCCCTCCTCCTGTGAGTACAGGCCCATTACACGTCTTTATTACAGCAAATATCAAGTTAGGTTATAACCTAACAAGCTATTTTTCTTTCTTTTTTTTTTTTACTTCCCTGCAATCTCACTTGTATCTTTTGTTAAAATGGCTTTACATTCAAAAATAGCTTCCATTTAAGCCCTCTTGATCTGCACAGAAAATAAAGTTGAATATTTAATGCGAGCACAGCTTTGATAGGCTTCGTCCTCACTAATTAAACCCACATTTCTGCTCCGCTCAGGCTAAAGTAAACGAATTCCGGCAAGACTATCGAACGATTCTGGTCAGCAAATTCTTTTCTCTTAAAAAGCTACCCAGTATATCAGACTTAATAATACTAGCCAATAAAAGAGGTTTAAGTTTAGTGGAAACAGGGCAATGTGTGAATATGCAAGCCTTCGTTCCGGATGTGTAATATAGTCGATGAAGGGGTGGATGAGAAATCCAAGATTGTGCAGGATTAATAATAGATTCCATGTTTAAGTAGGTATGTCCATTGGCAAAGTGTCATCATTTATTCATTCACATGGGATAGATCCAGCCACTGTCTAAAACACTGCCATTTTCAGTCCCACCATACTAGTAATAAATCAAATGCACTTCCAGGACAGTTTTAATGCAGTAAAATGCTATGGGTGATATGGAATATTTCAGATTTTTTAATAAGGGACTTTGCTTACCTGTAAAAGAACATTTAGCTGTTACAGTACTGTTCTGTTGAGATCTAAAATGGCTCTGATAAATAAAAACAGCACTTATGTCGTATTTCCGATAGACACAAGTTTCTTGATAGAAACTATAATAGCCTACATCTGATATAAAATATTTTATTTGAAGCAGTTTTCGTATATAATTAATCCTATGCACAATATTACGTAAACATTTCAGTGTCCACTCCAATACTACAGAGTGGGTTATGACTATGCAGATTGTTTTACATGGCTGTGTATGCTGGTGTTTTTTGTCCAGGGTTACATACTTGAGTGAAGCTGTCTGCCTTCAGGGCGTTTCAGTGTGAAACCCGAGCAAGGGTGACCTTTATTACACTGGAACTGCATACGTAAATAAAATGACCCCCAGAAGTGCCAAACGGTGCATATCTCCCATTCGTAGTGTATAAATAAGGAATAAAACAGTGTGCTGTAATAGGAAAAAATGTTGGGTGCAGTGATAAGTCAGGGTTTTTTTTTCTGTGCAATAAAAGTTCATTCCTGTTATCACTTTAACATTATAGCAGCTATAAATGGTCAGTCTTTCAAAAGCATTATATCTATGTAAATAAGACAGAAAATGCATTGTGTCATTAAATAGAAAAAAAAAACTCTCCGGCGGTAAAAAACATAAAGTTGTTCCTTTACCTCTGGCTATTACAAAGCACTGAAGCTGGAGATCCTTCCATGAATTCTAAATGAATCTCCTTAGAGACAGTTTCATATACAAGTAGGTTCCATCATATCAAGGTTCAGATTCAGTATAGTTCCTGGGAAAATCTTTATCCTTCGTTGGTTTTGACTGATGTACAATATACTGTAGGTGCTCATACTTTATTTTTGATGTAAGAAACTGGGCTGTGTTGCCATGTCTTCATAAATAATCCAAGCTTCTACATTTTCTTTCTCTTATTTAAAACCGGGGCTCTTTGTGAGTGATTTACAGAGGGATACTGTTCATCTAGTTTTTCCATCTCATGTTATCATGTTATATTATTATTAGTATCTGAGATTTTTCTTGGATGGATCAGAAATTAGGATCAGGGAACATGCAGCTGTTAGGAATTAGTGTAGAAATGCAAATCTGGCATTTATAACAGGACAGTGTTGTGTGTGTGTGTGTGTGTGTGTGTGTGTGTGTGTGTGTGTGTGTGTCTGCATGTGTGTGTGTGTGTGTGTGTGTGTGTATGTGTGTGGTCTATAATGTAATTTATACAGTAAGTATATACATTAAAATAAACACCTGTTATGTGGACTGCTTGAGGATTAGCATTATAGAAAATTAATTAACACATTCTGATCATAATTAAGAATTCACCCCATTAATAAATGATTTTTGCACCACAAATATCACTTATTAGTATTATTAATAAGTACTTTAAAGATTTTCCATTTATTTGCTACAGCTAAATGCTTGCATCCATTCACTATTTTTGGATTCTGCCCTTCCATTTGAAATGATTTTAAAGTCCAACCATTCAGAAGTCTCATAAAAAGTACCCTTAAAGCACATTCAAAACACAACGGTCCTATTTTGCCAAACATGATATCTTACCATTTTTAAAATGCACTTTTGGGGCTTCACAAACCCATAAATTGTTCCAAATCCAACAGTCCCTTGTTTAAACATTGTGTCCCTGCCACTATCATTTTAACATTTGTCTTCAGCTGCAGGTCCACCAGCACTGTTAAGCATGCCACAAACCCTACAAAGTGATTCCGAGACAGGAAAGTACCATTATTAAAACCAGAAACACACTACTTCATTCAGCTAGACTCGGCCATATGCGTTTTTATACTGCACTTCACACTGTACCCTGTTCAAACTGTCAGGCTGAAGCTGTGTAAACGTAAAGGCTAAGCCGTTTTTGTTAAAGGTTAGGAAGGCTTTTCCAAACAGTAATTGTATATGATAGGTTAAGCATGTAATGCGCTGCAGCCGGCGCAAGCACCTTTCCGCCCATCCGCACGCTGACCTATTCCACATCATAATGGTGCTGCTGTAAAACCGCTCTGCTCTGCCAGGCCACATACGAGCTGTAATAAATGCAGCATGGCAAGATGGTGAATATGGTTTTAACTTACGTTAAGTGCTACTCAAACCTGCTTAAACACTTAAGCTGGAGTTCAGTTTAACGGCCGAAAGTTTCACAGAACAGCAGCATCATTCAAATCTACAGTATGTATTAAGTGTATAATTATAGTGAAACTGTATCTACACACGCTCATGAATTTTGTTAGACTTCCTGATTAAAGGACAAAACTAATATTTCCTTAAGGCACTTTCAAAACACAATGGATATGTGGGAAATTAAAAAAAATGTGTGGAACATGTGGGTTCATGGCTCTACTCCAGCAAACACAGAACATCATTAAAACGATGTGTGATGTTCTTATAATGTTTCTAACATAACATTTCTGCAATGTTCTAAAAAAGCACCAGCTGTAATAATGTTATGCTTTACGTACTATTAGCATGTTTTTCAAACAACGGTGATAAAAAAAAGTTAGATAAAAACTAACATTATGGAAATGTTAACTGTTGCCAGCTCTGAAAAACTCGCATAAATAATGTTGTAAGAATGTACAAGCATATACAAAACTTATATAAGAAGTTAAACATGCCTTTCTACAAACTGGATTGCATAGAAAATCTATGCTATCCTGCTAATCTAAAATTGTTAAACATTAACCCAAATCTTATACTAATCAGCTCCAGGGATATTAGAACCAGATGATTCAGATTAGAACTGAAAATAAACTCTGCAGGAGGGAACAGATCTCCAAGAAGGTGGCAAGCAAGCTTTGGCTTACACATTCCAGTCCTTAGCTTATTCATAAATTTATTTAATCTGGAAAAACAACTCAACAGTTTTGTAAACTTAGCTGTTTCTCATCACACCGAACAAGACCCTGCTGATTATGTCTGGCTCAAACTGATGGAAAAGAAAAAGAGTGCTATCTGGGGTAGGTATGTAAATGTGTGCCGAGAAGCTCAAGTTCCAGCCTCCAGTATGTATCGACTCTCGGAGAACCTGGCAGAACTAATCCTGCTGTCTGATCTCCCTCCAGTTCCATGCCACTTCGTTAATTACTGAGGCACTATTGACGAGCCCTTAGCACAGGGAGCACAGCCATCAAACAGGAGAGGGAAGCGATTAGCAGATCACTCTCCAAATTTACGCCGCCAAGAGAGAACGGCTATTATTCACTTTAGAGTGTAATGACAGTGCTTTATGTTCAGATGTGGATCGGGCCGGAGCTCAGCACGGGAAATTAGCTCTCTCTCACCTGAGAATAGCTCTCTCTCTCTCTCTCTCTCTCTCTCTCTCTCTCTCTCTCTCTCTCTCTCTCTCTCTCTCTCCATCTCTCTCCCACTCCCTCGCAGTGGAATTTCAGCAATGTGGTAGAAATGCGATTAGTGGGTTTGGAAAGTCGTGTTGAAAAGAAGTTTAAATTAGATCAAGCCCTTTTTGATTAACTATTGAGGTGACGGAGCTCATACATTTCGGGATAATTTATTGAATAGCACTCATGAATGGGGTGAAATACAGTCGAACTTCATACAAAGAGACGGAAAAAAGATTTAAACTACTTTTAACATGTATCTGAGCTTATATTAATATCATATACTATATATATATATATATATATATATATATATATATATATATATATATATATATATATATATATCAGAGCAGGGCAGTGCTGGCTCAAGTAAGCTCTGAGGTTGTTGTCATAGCTGAACCTACACCTCCAAAGTTGGGATATGCAAAGAGAGAATTTCCTTGTGCTGTGATGTATATGTGTCAAATAAATGCTTATGTTCTATTCTTCTATTAACACATTTTCACTCTATAATGACACAATGGGGTGAATTCACATATGCAATGATAATGCGTTTGTGGTTTTTAGAGGCAGCTGAGAACACGGTAATCAAACTCAGGTCTGAGAGCGTCTGAGTGAGGTGGACTCGGCCCAGCTCCAAGCTAACCCTAAAGAAATTTGATTGCAGTAAGAAAATGATTCGGCTCTGAATTGACCAAACTGAACCAAAGGATAGAGGTGTAGAATGCTGGTTTTTGGATAGTGAAGCAACAAGGAATAAAAGGACAGAAGCAACAAGGAATAAAAAAACTGGATGTACACAATGGATGTAAATAAATGTAAATACAAGCGATCTAAGGGTATTTTCGCCCATTCATCATGGGCAAAAGCCTCCAGTTCAGTCACATTCTTAGGCTTGCGCACTGCAACTGCTTTCTTTAAGTCCCACCAGAGGTTCTCAATCGGATTTAAGTCTGGTGACTGCGATGGCCACTTCAAAATGTTCCAGCCTTTAATCTGCAACCATGCTCTAGTGGACTTGGAGGTATGCTTGGGATCATTGTCCTGTTGAAAGGTCCAACGTCTTCCAAGCCTCAGGTTTGTGACGGACTGCATCACATTGTCATCCAATATCTTCTGGTACTGAAGAGAATTCATGGTACCTTGCACACGCTGAAGCTTCCCAGTACCTGCAGAAGCAAAACAGCCCCAAAGCATGATTGACCCCCCGCCATGCTTCACAGTAGGCAAGGTGTTCTTTTCTTGTTCTTCCTCCTCCAAACATAGCGTTGATCCATGGGCCCAAACAGTTCTAATTTTGTTTCATCAGTCCACAGAACACTATCCCTTACAGCATTTGGCAGAAATGCTTATTTAAAAGAAGAAGCCTTCATAATGTCACACATACATTATAGCTCAGTGAAATTCTTTCTTCACACATCACAAATTAGGGTTAGGGTCAGAGCACTGGGTGAGCCATGATACAGGGCCCCTGGAACAGAGAGGGTTAAGGGCCTTGCTCAAGGGCCCAACAATGGCAGCTTGACAGAGCTGGGGCTTTAACCTTGATCAACTACCCAGAGACTTGAGCAACCACTGCTCCTATCCAAAGTGACTCAATTTATACAACTGAGCAATTGAAGGATAAGGGCCTTGCTCAAGGGCTCAGCAGTGGCAGCTCAGTGGACCTTCAGTTTGGTGGATTCAAATTCACAACCTTATAATCAGTAGTCCAACACCTTAATGAGTAAGCTACCATATTCCCTATTTACTACAAATAACACAATTTATTTATAGTATATAACTATAGCATGATGGTTCTATGTGCTTGATTAGTACATGACTAATGACTGAGAATGTTTTTTTTTTTTTTTAGTACAATTTCATTTCTACTCTCCTCAGTTCAGCACTTTTTTTTTTCTTTTTTTTTTTTGGTTAAATGAAGAAAATTTCAGCATTTCAATATAAGAACCTTACACTCAACTTCCATCTTTAGGCTTTCTGTACAATGTTCTTTAATAGGCTGGGTTCAATTCTAGTTGCCCTTAAAATGACTGATCTGTGCTAACAACCCCTGGGTTACTCACGCTTTCACTCACTCACACACACACACCTGCGCCGGGTGCCACCCCCCCCACTCGACTCAGCCCGGGGGCAAAATCAACCCCCTTATTAAGATGGTAATGCCTGTGAACTGCAAGTTGGGAAAGGTGGGGGGAACCATCTTTCCCTCAGTCAACCAAGCTGATCGTGTATTACATAGAAGCACAACCCAAACACAGCGTAGCCGCATAATAAACATGAAGAGTGGCCTCTAACCAGCCAACAGAAGACAGCGATGGAGGCAGACGCAAGCTGCTCGCAGGAATTTACATGCAAATAAACTCCAAAAAGCCAGGCAACTGTTTTTCTTTCTTTTTTTTTTTTTTTTCTTTTTTTTATTGCTGGGAAAATTACAACTAATATGATGTGACGTTGAAAATAATAGTCAGCTCAGATCCACAGTTCGTCTAATAATGTTTAATTTTACTCCTCATTTAACATGATTTCCTACTCACTGATTACAAGACATGATAGCATTAATTTGAGCAAGATGTACGACGTATCGTCGTGTTTCCCAGTTTGGAAAATGAATTGCGGCAAAGAATTCTGATCAGGAAACAAAAAAAAAAAAAAAAGAAGAAGAAGAAGAAAAGAAAGAAAAAAGAAAAATATATTTTTTTTTTATGACAGGCATTTTAATGTCATGCATTATTTACTGCGTTTTTATTTATTTATTTATTTTAATACACCATGTTACTTACTATATATCCATCCATCCTGTGCCCACTGCTTATAGATATGTCACATTTGTCTTCCGAAGCTCACAGTTTGCATAGAATGCATACAAAAACAGAATGCAATAACAAGCCCATAATGATAAGACATAAACAATACCTCAGAAGCGACTTGCTACGTTATAACTGTCTCCGGCAGAGTTATTGACGCTATATAAAGCTTTATAGATGTAAATAGAGTGAAGAGTACACAAGACTTCTCTACATGCTCTATGAACTAGATTGAGTTACAAACCAAAGAGGTAACAAAAGTGTCAATGTCTAGGCTACGAAAAATCCATTCACATGCCTACATTTCTCACATATTACCAAAATATGTAATCCCCGACAAGCAAACTTAGTACAGTTATGGTTTTATGCTTTATTTATCATTTCATTTTGTTCTTTTTTGACAGAAAGAGAGCTGGAATTACTGTGCATTATTTGAAACAGCATTCTGTGCCACTAATATTAACTGTACCTCTGATTCAAATTCCTGTCGTGGAAAGTCACTGAGTGGTATTCATCACATGATTAGTATGGTGGTGTGTAAGGCTTTGAACTCTCTCTCGCTCTCTCTCGCTCTCTCTCTGTCTGTCTTTCCTTCTCTCAGAGTTTGCTCCAGTGTGCTGGTTTGTCTCTAATTTGAGACTGTTGTCAGTGAGAGTGCTGGCCTTGCCCTGAATAAGTCTAGGGATTGAATTACTCTCTCCCCTCCTCTCACAGTGACCTCGTCAGTGAAGGGGTTAAGGGAGGAAGGAATGAGATCTAGGGGCCCCTGTTTCTCCAATGCAGGCCCCTCGGTCTTCTACAATCCTCCCCTGAGGGCCCTTCAGCAGTGATCTCCTTCTTTACTTTACTTCATATCACTGCTGCACCTATTACTCTGCACCATTGGCACTAAAATGACCCAGTGCAGCCACCGTAGCATCTCTGCAGAAGCCTTGTCCCTATTAGGACTGATGGTTGGCCTGATTTTGGTCTCCCCAGTGTCCCTATAGTCAGAATTTGTGCATTTGTGATCTTGTGGCACTGTATGATATGTTTTTTTTTCTCCCTCACAGGCATTGTGTTTTTCAGCATTAACAATTCCACAATACAAAAAAAAAAAAAAGATGAAAGTGCAAAAAGATAAAAAACAAAGAGATAGTAACTAAGAAACTGTAGTGCCGAGATAGAAAGGCGAAAACACTTTTTTTTTTTTTTTTTGGTCTGTGTGAGTTTCTGAATGCCTGTGAAGCAGAAATTAATTACAGTAGCATCTCAAAACTTATCTCTCTCTTCCTCAGTGCCGCTGTACCGCTATTGTTTTCTTTTAATACCTTGTGGAGTTCTACCTTTTCCCGTAAAAAATTCAGAACCCCCATTAGACTTGTCTGGAGTCAAGGTCAGAGCGCGTGCATGCTGATGACAGACAAATCTCTTTCATTTTTCATGAGTTGCTTAAAGGCACAGAGCGTTTTTCTGCCAAAGCACAGCCCGTATAATGTGCCATCAGTTTCTTCTTTTCGTCTTTTTCCCCCTTTTCCACCTTGCTCGTTATGTCAAGCTATATGCGTACACAAAGACACATATTTGCTTTGAATTGATGTTTTGGACTTGCAAGGTGTATACAGCTCACAGAGCACAAGGGCAAGGGCACATAAATATGAGCAGCGAGGGAGAGAAGAATGATTTGTGCTACTGAAGCAATTTACTGTCAACAACTACTGCTCTTTAGTTTACATTACTACATTTTGGATATATTAGAATTTGGATGTCAAGCGTAAAACTATTTAAAGCTCTTTCTTGGATCTTTGATATAAAAAAAACAACAACAACAAAAAAAAAAAAAAACGTCTAAATATTCTGTAAACTGCAATGTTTTTAGATACAGATATTTATTTAAAATCATCATCTTATCAAAATTGCCATCTTGTCCAACCTGATATTTACTGCTATAGACAGACAGACAGACAGACAGACAGACAGACAGACAGACAGACAGACAGACAGATAGATAGATAGATAGATAGATAGATAGATAGATAGATAGATAGATAGATTTTTTTCTTTCTTTCTTTCTTTCTTTCTTTCTTTCTTTCTTTCTTTCTTTCTTTCTTTCTTTCTTTACTTACTTACTTACTTACTTACTTACTTACTTACTTATTTAAAATCCATACTTAAGAACTTCTTCACTGCTGTAATATCTGCAGGGTCAGGGACAGAGTGTGAGCATCACAGATACTTAACAGCTATTAATACCATTTCCATTACACTAATGTACATATCAGTAATGCTTGTAACTACCAACTTCATCAAAGTGTGATTTTCACTGTGTGAGGAAATCGTGCTCCGCGAGTAACTTTATACAGTTTGTTGAACTGGATCATTGCTGGTTTTTAGTAAATAAATCATTTCTATATCATGCTGGTAACATTTATTCTCAGTTTCCTAAATTAGAGGTTTCATATGATATGTTCTATAGGCAGGAAAACCATTGGTCAAAAATGTCATTTTTCATCTTTTCTGATTCAGCCACTACAGAATCCTATGAGTTTAGAGTATAGCAGAAATAAAGTTTATATTAAGAACACTTTTAAAGCCATACTTTAGTGATCACTTGCAGGTAAACACATCATAAAGGAGAAAAAATGCATCAGAGATAAAATAATCCTTTATTCATTGTTTCTCAATCATAGTAATAGCTATATAAGCTATATATAAAGCTATAGCAAATGTACCATATAACATATAAAATGTTTTTTTAAGAGAATAAAGCATGATTCATTTTGTATAACTATTACAGTTATACAAATGAAGTGATGCACACCATGTCATTAGGAGTCAGCACTTCAGTATTCAGTTACAGCAGTCTCTAAGCCTGTCTGTCAAACACACCTAACACCCATTGAGGGAAATCTGGGAGAGGAGAACCTCTGTGGTTTTCTCAACGCACACACACTTAAGATGAAAAAGCATTATGACCCAACTAGTTACCCACTCTGTAGACAGAAGATTTATTTTCTTTTCTTTCTCGGTTAAATAGTCTGTTTGTTCCGATCGGTAAAGTGGAGTTTGTGATCTTTAAAGCAACAAACTGGGAATTTGTCACAAGTTTCATAAACATGGAAATTGTCTTTTAATACTAAAATTAATTAACAATATAAATTAACAAGACGTTATTACATAACTCTGACAAAGTATAATAATAACTGCAATGAATAACGACTCATTTGGCTGCTAAGGGACTGTATACACTGGTGCACTAAGGATTAGAGCATGTATTGATCCATTATCGAGAAATATTAATATATTGTATTAATATATTGTATATATTAATATATTGTAGACCTCCTAGTAAAGTCTGATGACTTGAATTCTAGCAGATCATTTTATTTTATTTTGAATTGAATTGAATTGAGATGGTCCTGATCTGTAATAGACGATCTGTAAATTAGCTCTAGCTCTAATTCATCTCCATTTTTATTTAAGTTAAAGTTTTTTCATTTTTCTGTTCAGAATACAAAAGTATCTCTCTCTCGCTCTCTCTTATATATATATATATATATATATATATATATATATATATATATATATATATAAAATTTCTTTCTTTTATTTTTGCAGCATAAAACAAGAAATCAAAATGTCAAAAGTCAGTTTGAGCAACAGAAGCCCGCCGCTGTGTAACATATAAGTCTATCTGTCTCCAGCAAGCACCTCTTATTTCCTTCTCTTACCAGCAGTGAAACACTTCACATGCACAAGCTCTTTGATGGCTGATAGGTGCAGAGCATGTTGCTGATGTTCTTTCTTCAGCAGGACGTCCTGCCGTCTCCTTTCAAGTGTCGCGTCAGGGTTGGAATCAAACGGGGCTCGCCGCTCGAGCGTCTGTGCAGAGACAACACAGCAGTGCCCATGTTTTTGTCACCAACCTGCAGGATGAGCCTCTCATGTGCCATCTGGATGGATGTAGCCCAGTCAAGAGGCAGGAGGAGCACAAGGAGCATCTGTGTGTCTGTGTCTGTGTGTGTCTCTAAATACCTGCTGTCACTCCACATTCACACAGAAACGTGAGCTGAACAGGTAAATGTGAAGCAGCACAGGGGTTTCAGTCCATATACATATATATTTAAACGACAAATAAAGGGCATTATCAGCTTTATAATAATAATATTTTCCTCATTTTGTAACATTCACTCACTTCTGCACCAAATAACATTTTATTCACTCACTCCATAACAATCACCGTTTTCCTTCCTCACTTCCTTCATTACACTCACTCCCTCACTTCCTTACTGACTTCCTCCCTCACTCCCTTCATTACATTCACTCCCTCACTGACTTCCTCCCTCACTCCCTTCATTACATTCACTCCCTCACTGACTTCCTCCCTCACTCCCTTCATTACACTCACTCCCTCACTTCCTTACTGACTTCCTCCCTCACTCCCTTACTGACTTCCTCCCTCACTCCCTTCATTACACTCACTCCCTCACTTCCTTACTGATTTCCTCCCTCACTCCCTTACTGACTTCCTCCCTCACTCCCTTCATTACATTCACTCCCTCACTTCCTTACTGACTTCCTCCCTCACTCCCTTCATTACATTCACTCCCTTCATTACATTCACTCCCTCACTGACTTCCTCCCTCACTCTCTTCATTACACTCACTCCCTCACTTCCTTACTGACTTCCTCCCTCACTCCCTTACTGACTTCCTCCCTCACTCCCTTCATTACATTCACTCCCTCACTTCCTTACTGACTTCCTCCCTCACTCCCTTACTGACTTCCTCTCTCACTCCCTTCATTACATTCACTCCCTCACTTCCTTACTGACTTCCTCCCTCACTCCCTTTATTACATTCACTCCCTCACTCCCTTACTGACTTCCTCCCTCACTCCCTTCATTACATTCACTCCCTCACTCCCTTACTGACTTTCTCCCTCACTCCCTTCACTACATTCACTCCCTCACTCCTTTACTGACTTCCTCCCTCACTCCCTTACTGACTTCCTCCCTCACTCCCTTCATTACATTCACTCCCTCACTTCCTTACTGACTTCCTCCCTCACTCCCTTTATTACATTCACTCCCTCACTCCCTTACTGACTTCCTCCCTCACTCCCTTCATTACATTCACTCCCTCACTCCCTTACTGACTTTCTCCCTCACTCCCTTCACTACATTCACTCCCTCACTCCTTTACTGACTTCCTCCCTCACTCCCTTACTGACTTCCTCCCTCACTCCCTTCATTACATTCACTCCCTCACTCTCTAACATTTACTCCATCACTCCCTACCTCCTTCTGTTAATAACATTCACTCTCTCACCCTCTATTGACTCACTCCTTCCCTCAATCCTTTCGTTACATTCACTCCTGCACTGACTCAGTTCCTCTCTCACTCCCTTCATTACATTCACTCCCTCACTCCCTTACTGACTTCCTCTCTCACTCCCTTCATTACATTCACTCCCTCACTCCCTTACTGACTTCCTCCCTCACTCGCTTCATTACATTCACTCCCACACTCACTTACTGACTTCCTCCCTCACTCCCTTACTGACTTCCTCCCTCACTCCCTTCATTACATTCACTCCCTCACTCTCTAACATTTACTCCATCACTCCCTACCTCCTTCTGTTAATAACATTCACTCTCTCACCCTCTATTGACTCACTCCTTCCCTCAATCCTTTCGTTACATTCACTCCTGCACTGACTCAGTTCCTCTCTCACTCCCTTCGTTACATTCACTCCCTCGCTCCCTTCTTCACTCACCCCCTCACTGCCTCACCCCATCTCTCACTCCCTCTGTAACAGTCCCTCGCTCCATCATTCATTAATCCACACTTTCTTTCTCCCTCTCTCACTCCACACAGATTCACGTAAGGTCTTTACCCTGATTCAAACTGATGTGAAGTATTTCTATTTGCTAATGAACTGATTGATTTACCTGCAGGAATAATTATTTCTGAATCCCTAAATAGTGTAATTGACTTAATCCTCTGCATTTTAACAGCATTATTAAATGTTGGTTAGTAAAAATACACACGGAGAGTTTTATTGACTGAAATTCCCTGTGCGGCTTTTCAGGTGAATCGATCGTATTTCTCCCAGGCAAGCTTGAATCATACTAAACCACAGACTGTCAAAACTTAACCCCCACTGAAACTCCCTCAAAAACTCGCTGCTATTGATCCACAGCTTGATGAGCGTAGCGAAATTGAAGGAAAACAAATCTCTGTTTTCTCTTTTCTTCTGTCTCTTTCTCTCTATTTCTCTGTCCGTCTGTGGGCGTGTTTTCTGCTAACTAAATCACTAGACCTTTCTAATTACGTTTGCAAACATTTAGAAATTAACATATTGCCACGTAAGTTTAATCGATGTATTATACTGCAGGGAAACGGGCGATTTCATTGCGTGAACAAAAGAATGCCTAAGAATGTTGTATTGATAAAGCAGGAATCTAGAAACCTTCTAGAATCTATGCTGGCATGCCAGACGTGCCTACTATGAAAATGAGGGCTAGAGAGAGAGAGAGAGAGAGAGAGAGAGAGAGAGAGAGAGAGAGAGAGAGAGAAGTGCTGCTCATCAGGCCCTTCAGTGTGGCCTGGGGGCCGTGTTTCAGTCCTGCCTAGGGGGTAAAATGTCTGTGGTGAAGAGACTCTGGCTGCTTCTACTCTAGACTACTAACTCTACAAAAATGATTACATAATGTCTACTTCATATGAGACTTTATAATAAAACTAATGGCTTCACCTGATTATCTTACTAAAGAGTTTTAAATGTAGTAAATTTTTATTCCGTTTCTGTTCATAAATATGTGCAGGCACTAAGGAACGATGGTAATATTTCCTAAACTATAGTGAGAAGGAATAAACCGCAGAGAAATAAAATGTAGTATTGTTCCTATTATTACGATTTCCAGGCTGATCATCTTTAAATCGTTGTTCAGTTTGTGCAAATGTCTGGTGCAGTAATGGCATCAAAACCAGCCCCTCCTGCAGCACCTGGGATGTCCCCACAGCCCTTAGCTTTGCCTGGGGCCAAAACAACATGATGTGAACATAGACATGCATACACACACACACACACACACACACACACACACATGCACACCTCAGACATGGGCCTTTGAGAGTTTGACACACTACATACTAGCTTGCTGTAGAGTGATGTCATATTAGCAAATAGCAAGAAAGTGTGAGGAGTGATGTCATCAATGTAGGCTTAAAATTTACACCTCGCTCGATCCAGAACTTAAAAAAAACACAAAAAAGAAAGAAAATAAATCAAACTAAATAATTTGTCTAAACAGACACATTTTAAAATGAAAACAAAATGTAAAAAAACAATTTTAATTACAATTAAATCATATAATCTATAAACTCAGGGGGCACGGTGGCTTAGTGGTTAGCACGTTCGCCTCACACCTCCAGGGTTGGGGGTTCGATTCCCGCCTCCACCTTGTGTGTGTGGAGTTTGCATGTTCTCCCCGTGCCTCGGGGGTTTCCTCCGGGTACTCCGGTTTCCTCCCCGGTCCAAAGACATGCATGGTAGGTTGATTGGCATCTCTGGAAAATTGTCCCTAATGTGTGAGTGTGTGAGTGCGTGAGTGAATGAGAGTGTGTGTGTGCCCTGTGATGGGCTGGCACTCCGTCCATGGTGTATCCTGCCTTGATGCCAGATGACGCCTGAGATAGGCACAGGCTCCCCGTGACCCGAGGTAGTTCGGATAAGAATGAATGAATGAATCTATAAACTCTACATATTTAATAAAGCCATTCATATATATATATATATATATATATATATATATATATATATATATATATATATATTTATTTATTTTTTTTTTTTTCACAGTTGTATGTAAAAACGTGGTTGCATTTTGCACAAATCAAAATAATCTTTTTTTTATATATGTCTATTCAGTAGTTGGTACGTAACAAATCTTTTCTCTACCATCTTCGTCTAAGGGGAAGACTGGATCATACGCTTCTGTGGGAATATGCATCAAAGTCGCAATCATAATTTATGTAATGACATTTGCTTGGCCACTGATTAGCTAGCTTATCAACCTCTCTAATGAAGTAGCCATAACCCCGGGTTTATCATTCATTTCTCCAGACCTGTTTTGAATAATAGAACACGATCCTACTGTAATCATTATGCAGTGTGACATGCTTGGACACGGACGGTGGCGGAGGCTGTCAAAGTTCATGCCTCTTAATTTCATTCAACAAAAGAAGGAAAAGCAGTGGATTAAAGAGGACTAAAGCGTGGCATGTAGAAGAAGATGGGTGAAATGTTAAATGCAATAAGTGAGCGAATCCAACCGGATGTCGTCCAAATAAAAATTAAGGATCACATTTTAACAAAAAGGTTAAGTAAGGGCAAATAAGAGTAATAGACACAGAAATCGAAAGTCAAAGCATGCAGTAAAATGAGGATTATCAAGATGAGGAACAGCGCTTGGCCTTCTTCAGAAATGTTAAATGTCAAACCTATTGACCCATCTGTTGATGTGGTTTCTCTGTCTCAGAATACAAACTCCGTAAGACCTCGACTCTTCTTATTACCCAAACTTTCATCTACAGATCCGATGACAACACGCCGTAATCGAGAGAGCAGGCAATATGAGAGTTGCAGAGCACTTATCCGTTTTCCAAGATGTGATGGATTTGGGCATCAGAAGAAGAAAAAAAAATAAAAAGAATAAGACAATATGAGAAATTACTGCAGCTCCAGGAACGACACGACGGTAAATGTAATTTGATTGACACAAATTACGCCTGGCGTTTCGGGGAGTCGACTCCACCAATAATATCGCTGTCAGAAATCTCATATATCCTTTCCCATATCAGCCAGTGTTTATTCATCCTTCTCTCTCTCGCTCACTCGCTCCAAATACCGGATATTACATTTGTTTTGGAGCTGTTTGAGGGTTGAACTCTGTCACTGAGTGTGTAAGTGTGTGTCACTGTTGCAATAACACAGCAGTCAAAGTCTGTAATGACAACACGAATCCATCCAGCGACTCACTCATAACCACTCTGCTGTTAATGATAGGTACAGACAGGTGGCAAGGAAGATGTGTGGGTGTGTGTGTGTGTGTGTGTGTGTGTGTGTGTGTGTGTGTGTGTGTGTGTGTGTGTGCTGTTTGGATGGTTGTATAGAATTAGGAATCTGATGATAAAGAGGTATATGCAATATATGTGTTTCCCCTTAAATATATAAAAATAGAATAATTTTTATATTATTATTATTATTATTATTATTAATAATAATAATAATAATAATAATAATAATAATAATAATAATAATAATAATAATAACGACACTGACCATAGATGATCAAGCCTAACTGAATCTATTAAAGGAATCTGTAATGTCTGTAATACTCTTTATACTTTCTTTTATAATGAATATTACACTGTGGGTAAATGATAAACGTCTGGAACGGCAGAGGAAGTCACGCAAAGTAAGTCTGTCAGCACTTCAGCCAAACAAACAGAAAAAAAAAAAGTCCTGAAGGAAAAGCCTGCAAGAATAACAAACCAGCAACACAGCACACCTTTCAATTAATGTTTCTCACAATAAAGGGAAGAGGAACTGGCCTCAGGAACTCGCTGTAAGATGGGATTGGGAAAATGAAAAAAAAAAAAAAAAAACATAGGCGCTGGAAGCCTGTCCAAGAACAGCACTAATTTCATAGTTCTGTCTGTCCTTAAGGACATTTCCTGTTGTTTTCTGCTGTAAAGCTGTGCTGCATTTTGAGTCAAAGGCTGAAAACTTTTATTAGACAAAAAGCACAAAAAATCCATCTGACTTTATTTCTATTTCAGTCCAAAATGGATGCATTTATAAAAAGTGTATAGAGCAAAACGAATAAATGAAACATTAAGCTGTGGTGCACGAAACAGGAACCCGAAGGCGAGCAGTAGAGCTGTGAGAAGGTTGTGGGTGAAAATGTGGTGGTTACCCAGCAGAGGGGGCTCAACGCTCTAAATCAATATTAATGACTATGATTAATGAAGAGAGATTCTCGCCATGTTGTGTGATATCTCCCTCACTCAGTCTCCATCTCCCATATAGAAGAGAGAAAGGCCGAGCTTATACCTCCCCTCTTACACACACACACACACACACACACACACACATACCTATGTTCATTATAAGTAAAGGGAATTCACTTCTTTTTCACTACACATTAATGAGACATTACTCTGAACAGGTATACAGACTGAGCCAACAAAGAGCTACCAATTATACTGTCCAGCACTAGGCAACTTCATCTCTCTCTCTCTCTCTCTCTCTCTCTCTCTCTTGTCACCTACAACAAGGGATCATGATAACACTCAACTATAATAGGAAGGCACCCCCCATGTTCAACCACTTAGTCAAATAGCTTTGTTCCCATCAAGTACTATATACTGAAGTATCTCTCTCTCTCTCTCTCTCTCTCTCTCTCTCTCTCTCTCTCTCTCTCTCTCTTTTTCTCTTAAGCAATCACTTGCTCGCTCAGTCTCTGTTCCAGTATTGCCTGCACATTGGCCAATACTTTGCATCCTATCTCCATTCATAAATCAGATCCAGTTTTATTACTACATACTTTAATGATATTTGGCTAATCCCCGTTGTCTGTAGTCTGTAAACAAAGTAGCCTTAGGCTGAACTCAAGGGCCATCTTAAAGAGACAAATCTCACTACAATAGGATTCATGTTCAATTGTCCCCCATGTGCTCAAGGCTGGACAGAGTGTCCACAGATGAGTCAGCAGAGTAATTAGAGGTAGTCAGCGGGGTATATAGAAGAAAATACTGCAGGGCAGTTCGGGAAAAATGTAACAATAGAATATCCTTTGGGGGAAAAAGCTTTATTTATTTCTTTTTTAATTTGGTTATTTGATTATTTATTTATTATCGCGTCTGCACGTCAGTCAGTTTCTCTTTGTCAGTAGACTTCTTTTTACTGCTTATTTTAACCCGCCAGTGAGGAATGTTCGCTTAGCTGTTAACACATTGGCCTCACACTTCAGGGGTTGTGTGTGTAATCACGGTGATGCAGGGTTTCCTCCAGATACTCTGGTTTGGTCCCCTAGTCCAACTACATGCATTGTAGGCTGACTGGCTTCTCTAAATTGTCCATAGTATGTGAATGGTTGTGGGATCAGTTGCCAATTGTGACTGGCGATGGGATGGGACCCTGTCCAGGTTGTCCCCTTGTACCCCAAATCCTTTGAGATAGGCTCCAGGCACCCTGTGACCCTGAGAAGGATAAGAAGGACAGAAAATGGGTGTAATTAAACCATTTTATTTATTTGTTTATTTTTTTATTTATATTACAGATATTACAAGCATCATTCCAAGAGTGCTTTTACATTTCCACTTTCTCAAACAGTTTACGAGTACGATTATCAACATCAACAGTATACGAGGCAAACAACATTATTCATCAGTATTACTTTTGACTTAATGACAGCTCGTCAGAAGAACATAAAACAGAAGAATTTAACAATGTTTCTCAGAGTCACCTACAGTATATCAGGAACGCACAAATCGGCTAGACGTACGAGTAGAAAAAGATTGTAGCTTCTTAAGGTCTGTTTCCACAAGAGGAGCAAAAATAAACATTGTGAAATGTCAGTTACTCTACGGTATATTCATTTCTGTTGTATAAAAGCAAAATCACAATCATACAATCATGTGTCATCATTATCATGTTACACAATCATTAGCTGTAGCACACACGGTGGATGAATCCAAACTGTGCCAAAAATCAGAATAAACACATCTTAATATCAGTATTGCTTAATAAACTTGAATATATTCATTATATATTCAGTGTCATTGATTTTTGTGTAAAAGACTTTGACTGTAAAGTGCTACAGTTAAACAAACATATTTTTAATAATATAGTATATTAAACTGCTATCTGTGTTGGAAAAGAAAAAGTGATATTGTGCATTATCCGTTTTCTTTTCTTTTCTTTTCTTTTTAATTCTAATTCTGTCTTAAGTTTTGAAATCTGTGCTTGAATAATCATCTTATTTTACAAGTATCATTTTACCAGTGCGTAATTGAAATGTCGAGAGTGAGCAAGGCTGCATTTGCTCCTGCCACCACAGGCCTCTATCCTCCATCTAGTCCTGCCATTACCCACACTGTGTTTGCCCTGGCATTAGGCTGAAAATGAAATTCAAATATGTAAAGTCCACACATTTTAAATGCAGTATTAGTTCACTGCTGTTACCTGCCAATGTGAGCCCTGACTGTTTGCACTCCTTTAAAAAAAAAAAAAAAAAAGCCAGTGGATGGTGTGTCAGGGAGAAAAGAGGAATGAAGCAGCTTCTGAAAGGTTGGGTTGCAATTCAGCAGGGTATTTAGGGCTTCTGCACATAGCCGTTATGCTGTGGTTCGGTGTCTTCTGAGTGACTACACATATTTATTTAGGTTTAGCTGTTTATCGGAGCCAGAGAGATAAGGCCTGAAACATCACTGTGGTTATAATAATAATAATTATTATCAAAAATAATTAACTGGAAACCCGTATGCACCGAGAAAACATGAAAAGGAATATAGCAGCTTTAAGAACATCTCTTTATGCAAGGGTAGGATCTTGTACAAGAAAAGAAATGCAAATAAATAGATGATGCGTTGGTCCTTGGAAATGTCACTGATAAAGGGCTAAAATGTCACTTCGATTTAAAAAGCGGACAGTTAGTAGTTCATTAAAGAAAGGGCCATATTGTGCTATCGGGGACTGCTGGCAGCATTCCGATCTGGGCCAGCCACACATAGCCCATCCAGATGGCACTGGGATCCGGGTGGACTTCAAAAAAGATCTTAGTGGGGGTGGCAGTGTGCTTCTCGCGCCCAGCTTTGACACGCCAGGGCTTGCCAGAGCCTCCTTCTTTCCCTTGCCCTCCCTTTCATTTCTCTCTCTCTCTCTTTCTTTCTCTCTCTCCCTCTCTCTTTCTCTCTATCTGCGTGGGAATATGCTCGTGCACACAGTGTGCTGGATTTATGAGCGCTATAATGCATTCTGCTAGTTAGTATGGAGATCAGTGCTGTGGGCATGGAAAGATGAGTGAAGCAAAATTTGTTGCCATTAGTGAACCCGACATGTTGATATTAACAGCTGGGAGGCCTCGCGCTATGCACCCATTAAAATTCCTGCGCAATTAAAAAGTACAGTTCGGAAAATGAGTTTACAAAAAAAAATTGACAATCATTATGTATTTTTCGTGCGTCTGTGTGTTTGTATGTAAAATGAATTGTCGTTGAATTAAATATTAGTTTCATTAATAATCATTTAAAAATCTTTTATTAGTGGATTCTTCGAAAACCTTTCACCTAAACGATTGCTTAGACGAACGTACGCTTGGATGAGGATAATTCAGAGTTTACTGCACTGCTTTTCTTCCATTCCTCTCTTTCCTCTCACTTTCACTCTCTCTTTCTGACTCCTCAGGGTCCTGGGCTCTGCTGAGCAGGAAAGACTGATTTATTCAGGTGACTTCTGGGGTCAGGGAGAGAACATTGGGAAATTTAGAGACCATTTTATTTCTGAAGTTTGATGTCAAAACCATCATAGAGTGATAGGCTGGTCATTTCAATATGCCTTTCTTGACAGTCCAGTGGCTGATGATGTCATGGTCATGGAGTTTGTTTGATGGCGTATATTGATGGGCCATTTGAAAAAAATAGAAAGGTGGCAAAAGGGCAATACTGTATAATGATGGAAACCTGTATACTGTATATACTATATATATATATATATTCAATGTGTATACAATACTAGTAAGAATACAGCATTACAATGTTTTTCTTAGATGTTTATAGTTTTTTGTCTGTAGTAATGTATTACTTGTTATACTTGTGTTACTTGTATTGTAATTTATTAATGTTTGCACATTTAAAGTCTCCAGATATACTTTTTTCCGCCGAAAGAGAAAGTAACTTGGTGTGTATGAACTGTATGTATTATTTTGTTCATGAATAACTGAGGTCTGAATAAAAATGTACATAAAAGACACTGTATATACAGTAAAAGGCACCAAGTGACTCTGAAAAGCAAAGAAGCTTTCAAGTATGAGGAAGCAAAGTTTATTTAAGACTGAAGATATATATTCAGAGCTATATTCAGTCAAAGAATGATACTGATATTTGTCTGAGACCAGCCTTATTGATGTAATGCCATTGTTACTGTTTTAAGCTATTAAGCAACTCAAATAACTGTATTCAACTGCTTTGCCCTTGGAAAACAAAACAAAACAGAAAACAAAATGTCTGCCAATGGCTGCTGGAAAAAAATAACTTATTCTTCGTTTATAAAATACAATGACAAATAATTTTTAGAACATAACTTTTAATTCAGTGTCTAAATTTCTGCACTTCCTTATCTCAATATCAACTCAAATAGATGCCCCGTGGATCTTTTAGCTAACATGATCTCCTGCTTGTGATGTCATTAAAGTTTTCCATTAGTTTGTAGCTCAAGTTTGATAAGTTTGTTCCTCAAGTTTGAAGCTTCAGTATTAACTATAGTATACAGTATGTTCTAAAAAAATATGGACTCAATTCTTAACGGTTATTTTAAGAGTAAGCGGAACATATAGAGCGAGTTGTACAAATCCATCCATGAGCTACACTTTAATCTCATGCTAGCTAGCTAATATTATTCTGAGATGTATGCAACCATATAGAATATTCATGCTAAAATTGAAAACAAAGGATTTTCAATGTTGAATGTATCTTTTTTTTTTATTTTATTTTTTTATCCATGCTAAAAATAAAACTGCCTGTAAGTAGTACAGCTATAAGAAGGGAAGGTATGGTGTGTGCATTGAGGCATATTTCTTAGCAGAATGAAGCAGAAGCCTACTCAAAGACTTGTTATTGTCCCCCAAGCTCTCTGTTCTTCGACATTGTGTCTATAATTGGGGTCTTTGGGACCGTATAAATCCATAAACTTCTGAATCTCTTTTATTAATCTCTCCTCATCCATTCTTGCCGTTTATCACTGGGTAGCTGATGTTTCTTTGCTAGTAAGCTAGCCGTTAGTGTCCATTACTTTTGAAGCATTGCCTAGATTCAGTGTAGCTTGTTATGTAGAGGGTGTGAAGTAGATAATGTTAGCTGCTTGTTACTGCCTCTGCTGTTGTTGATCATGGAAATGATGCATCATCTGAAATAGTTATTTTTTTAATTAGCGAGAACATTTTTATTATTATGATTATTTCAATCTTAAAGTGTCACTTATCTCCTTGAATTAAGAAAAGTATTTTTTAGACAACAGAAAGACTTGCCTGTTTGTCGCTTTCTAGGAATACTTAGCAATACGTTTCAGTGTCTTTAAACAAGAAGACTGTACTATATGCCCAAAGGTATGTGAACGCTTGGACATCACACTCAAGCTTTTAAACTGTTGCACCCTGTGCTTTTTGAGCATTCCAGATTCGTCCTCCTTTACTCTTATATTAAAGTCCAGTCTTCTTATCTAGGAAGGATTTCTACTACATTTTGGAGTGTGGCTGTGTGGATTTGTGCTCATTCAGCCACAAGAGCATTAGTGAGGTCAGGCACCGATGTCAGGCGAGGAGGCCTGGGGTGCAGTCAGTGTTCCAGTTCATCCCAAAGGTGTTCAGTATGGTTGAGGTCAGGGCTCTGTGAGGGACACTTGAGTTCTTCCTTACCAACCTTGGCACACCATATCTTTAGAGACCTCGCTTTGTGCACAAAGGCATTGTGATGCTTAAACATATTTGGACACCTTAGTACTAGTTAGAGAAAATTTGCTACAGAATACAAATTGTTTGCTTGCAAGTCCTTGCTTTAGGGAAGACCCACATATGGGTGTGATGGTCAGGTGTCCACAAACCTTTAGTCAAATAGCGTATAACTCCAATTCAGTCCATTTCAGATTCAAGTTCTAACTCTAGGAAATGTAGAAAAGTCCAGCGGGTGAATATGAATGCAAAACACTGCAAAAGTTTAGATTTAAGGAAAAGAAATATTGTTACACTGATCATAGTAGATTAGTTTATGGAAGTAATCCGATAATCTGTGTAGTCTGAGTACTCTTCCACCATCACCTAGAATAAAAAACTCACCACCAAGTGCTCCGACATCCAATCATTAAATATTAGTAATAGAGATCTGAGCTCATTAAACAAAGTTAATATGGGATTTGTCCAATCAAATATTCATAGTACAGCACATTATATAATCTGCTCATCTAATATGCTTGGGGATAATAAAACTCTGATGAGTTACATAGTGAGATGTCAAGTGACATCAGACTGCTCTGTTTATACGATGGTGATAAAGTGACCCAAAAATCGTTGTGCTTTTTCTGTCATGAGAAAGACTTCAGATTATAGAAGTTTATAGATTAGGTTTTATTGTCAGTGTTTGATCTTCAGCAGCCAGAAAAAAGAGAAGCTGCAGTAGGATCAGCTGTTTAGAGCTGTGACTTTATAAGGTGTTAACTGGAACTTCACCTGTGTATGGTTTACGCCATTAAACATAACTAGAAATGGCTAAGGTTTCAGGATCTGTGGTTGGTTGAAAAAACCTCAACATTTGGGTGGTAACAGTATAAATGAACAAGTATAACGTCGCTGTCAGGAGGAATCCTCGTATCTCCAAAACCGTTATTTTTCAGGAAATTAAAAAAACGCCGTACCTTATCTGCAATGCACAGGGTTTAGTCCGCATTGCAGTGGATTGTCTTGCGCTAAATTCCTGTCCTCAGATGAGCACCAGAACTAGCAGGGGTCAAGATTTTTTTTTCTTTGAGCTCAGTGTTTTGAAGACATTTACCTCAGAAGACGTGTTGATCCGTTGCGACTCTTCTTGAGGAGAAATATGACGCGAAGCTCTCCCGCGGAGTGAGGAAAAGGTGGACAGTTGAAGTGTCCAATGGAGTTATGAGATTTGCGCTCAAGCTATTTTCAAGACTTTAGTTTGGTTAATAACATGTAAAAATAACAGACCCACGTGGGGACTGACCAATAGCATCGATATGTGAAAAAATATGAAATTGACAAAATTTGTTCTTACGAGGTTTCCGCCCAACAGCGACGATAAGTATAATTAGTGTGATAAGTATAAAAGAACAAATTGCAGCAAAACTTTCTTTTCAAGCTAGTTTAATACTGTGAGCATGTTTAAGATTGGTTAAAACTGTAACACTTTACCTGCTGCCCCGATTCCACTAAATACATCATAAACCATTTTGCTTTTTATTGATTTTTTTGGACCAAACTCTAAACTTTTAAATATACCACAGTGGGTGATTTTTCTCTGTCTCATCAGGGCATCTTATGGTGCTGATAAATGTATGGGTAACCAGGTGAAGAAGACTACTATAGTGTGTGGCGGTTCACAATCTAATTGATCTTTTTAACCTGTATAAATAGTTTCTGTGTTAGCTTGGTCACAGCCCAATATGTGGACGCAAGTGGGAATTAATAATAAAATCACTGTGGGATTGGAGTAGTGACAGGCTGTGACTTCTCCCCATCAACCCACCTCATTTCTTCCCTACCTGTCTGACCTCAGAGGTGTTAGCGGCTATCATTTACAGTATTGTCCCTGAATTATTTATGATATGCCACCTCCACTGAGAGCAAATCAATGCAGGTGGTCATTTCATTTGTGCATCTTCTCTTTGGTTATTATAGCAAACTCTCTAAGCCTTCATGCATGTTCTCAAATAATAGAGTGCAATGCATGATTCACATGATACGTCTTAGACTGTGTAGAAACTGTGAAAAGATTCCAATAAGATTAAAATCCAGACCAGTTAACACTCAGGTCAGACCTATCAGATATAAAATATGCTCAAGTCTAAGCTAGTGCTCTAGACTGTTGTTTATTAAGTCCAGAACTAAGACTATTGAAGATCAAGTCGAGAGTCTTAGACTAAGTAAAGACTAAGTTTAAATGAAAGAAAAAATAAGCCTTTACTTCAACTACTAGTCTACATTCAAGCCTATTCACACCAAATGCTTTTTTAAAAAAAAGCAATTATTATGTATAATTATAATATTATATAATGTATAATAACGTGATCATTGATATAAACCTGTGATTTGCTTTACAGTCAGCACTACTATTATAGCAAATGTACAGTAACAACCAATACTGACCAATCAGATTTTAGATTGTTGTGTATTGTAATGAAGTCAATATCAAATATAAAATCAACATAATTAACAGTACTTAATTATTTTGGTTTTATACAGCATAAAGTACAAATATCTTTACTGACCTTCGTAAAAAGGCAAAAAACAAAATAGCTAACTTTTGATAAACTAATGAACCAATGAACTAATATTTCCTTTCAATCCATGTGCTTTGCTCATTCGTTTAATTTGTTTTTATCTATTACATGTTTTTAAATATACTAATTAAATCGATATGTGTTGCTCTGTCTACTTAAGTTGTGACCCATACGGCTAGCCGTATGCTGTTTACTTGCATCACATGCTCTGTTGATTCACTATTTAAGCTCATCAGCTGTGGCTCTAAAGGAGTTTGTATCTTCAGTGCTGTAAAGCAAAGCATTTTTTTGTCGAGTTTTGTCGAGTCTTTAAAAAATTTATTTTTAGCTGCATGAAATTGCTAACTGCCTAACTAGTGGATCCCATTTATTACAGATACTCACTGGTTAGATTTGAATATTCTTAGCAATTTGTTTTGAGCTACCAAAAAACAGCTGAAAATATAAAACCCACCATTTTTTCTCTCACTGCTAAGTTAGCAAACCATGTAGCTAGCTTGTACACTGGTGGGGACTTGGTAGCCTGGTGGTTAAGGTGTTGGACTACTGATTGGAAGGTCATGAGTTCAAATCCCTGGTCCACCAAGCTGCCACTTCTGGGCCCCTGAGAAAGGGCCTTAACCCTCAATTGCTCAGTTGTATAAATCGAAAGAAATTGTAAGTCACTCTAGATAAGGTTGTCTGCTAAATAATGTAAATGTAAACTACCTTGTTTCTGAGTTATCTAGCTATTGGCATTTATTTTAGCAGCTGTTAAAATTAAAATGATGTTCGCAGGATTGTTTTTTGGTAATGAAATCATTATATGAATCATGTGTGAATCCCATGTAAAGTCATCTGACTTACGTCCACATAAAGCACCAGCATGTTATTACATAAAATATTTCAAGATTTTGCTAGTTTTTACTTCTCTAGCTAGCTTCTTCTTCAGAGTTTCTGACGTTCTCTAACGCAAAACTGCTAAATGCTAAACTCAATGCTATTTAACTTTTTTCCTTGACCTCTACTGGCAGTTTTGGAGTTTACTTATGCATTCGTCTACATTAGTGGAAATTAGTGGAAATGAACTGTGTATTCTGGTAAAACCTTCAATAATATATTTGTTACTTTAATGTAATTATGTTTCACAACAGTTTAATGTTACATGTAGGTCATTGTACACCTTGAATTTAAGAACAGGCATTGATTGATTCATAGCTGACAGGAGACACATTATATCCTGGGTACATACGTTCCCTGAAGCTTGCATGCATGCGTAGCCACTCAAACGAGGGGTGTGGAGGTCTGTTAAGCCTCATTAAGACAGTCACACATATTAATGAGAGGAATGCATATCTGACTGGCCTACTCGCAAGGTAGGTTAATGAATATGGCTGCAGGGGGTCATGGGGAATTACTCACAGCTCAAGGTGGAGCTGATTGTGTCTGCTTTTGATCGTCAGGAACTGCATAGTTTTGAAGGAGCTTTAGATCCTTATTACAATGCATCGCATATTTAATTTTGAGCATGCCTACAGTATATTAAAGTATTGTGTGTTTGAAACGGATTTCAGATGTACTACTAAAAAAAGGTGTTTGTAACATTTTTTTTTTCATCTCAAATAGTCATGCAATGGCTTTAATTCAAACCAATAAATAACGGCAAAAGAAATACAGCCGCTTCCTTAGCATTATAAGTGCTGTATCAATGTAGCATCTAAAAATATATATATATATTTTTTAGAAGAATACTGTGTATTTGAATGTGTGCAATGAGGGCAATATAAAAAGCTTCGCTTCAATTCAAACAACTGGAGTTGCCAGCGATATGAGTATGAGGTAATAAAATTCATGCAAATGTGAGCCAAAACAAGATGGCTGGCACTGCAGCAGATAGTGACCTTTAAGTTCATGATGAAAAACAAATGTCAAGTGTCTAAGAGAGAGGGCAGTTCCAGGCTTTGCAGGGATTTGCCGTGTTGTCTTATAGGCCACATTAATTCAGCCCACTATCAATATCTCTGAAAACAGGGGATCCGGAGCTCAAATCCAGCTTCTTATTTATTTAGAAAGCAACCTTTAGAGTCTTCTAGTGGTGTTGATGGAGACAATAGAGCCCCATTTGGGCAAAAATATATCCTTAGAGGTGTTGTAGTACATCCTGTTATAATGAATCAAAAGATAAAACTAGTTAATATGGAAAGGTTTATCATATCATTTGGAGTGAATACTGTAGATCTGTTCAAATATCTAGACAACTAAAAAAAAAAAAAGAATCTTTTTCTAATAATTTAGAATATAGTTCAATGAAGCAATGAGAAGGTTTTCATTTCAAAGATACAGTATTGGGGTCATAAAAACATGAAAAAAAGAAAATCTAAAAAAAAAAAAAAGATGATGAAATATACTGCAGATATAGTTTTATATATCCAGATTTGAAGCTCTTTTCCTTAGAGAAAACCATGGACTTGGACTCAGAGGGAATGGAATAGGAGATCACTTGTAGACAAATTTGTCACCGAGAGTCTTATTTTGTCTCTGTCTCCAGCAAGGATTTGAAAATCATGGAATTGCATTAAAATAACCCTCTAAAGTCACACTCCATCCTCCTAAATGTCTCTGCCTTATTCAGAGGGATGTGGTGTAGATTATTTACTGTTTATTTGGTACAACCTAGCAAATCTGCGAACTTGCTCCATATTTTGAAAACAGTAAGGTCACCTCAAAATAATGGAGTGACGAGAGACGAAGCCTGTTTCGGGGAGTCGCAGTTCCTTCCTGCAGCTTATTCATCACACCCGGCAACTGGCGCTAAGTCTCAATAACCCTGGGCAAAAACCAAAATGTGCAGTATAAAATAGGAGGTGGAAATGCCTGTCAGTGGCCTTCAAAGAAGGGCCTTCCAGAAACATAAAGACCGGATTGAACTATTTTATGACTTCACAGGAATAAATGTTCCAACCGCACAAAGGCAATTCATCTCCTTCTCTTTCAACATACAGAGGAAGGAAATACATTTGTATGTCCTCCATTATGTACAGGGGTTTCATGGGTCTGTGTTATGATCTATTAAAACTGCTGTTTTGCTGTCCTGATAAAATAAGTGCCATCCTATTCAGATGGCTCTAAACACAAACACACAACGCCTGAAGTTTCCTGCTTTTCGATTCCCCATGAGCGATGATAAATGCATCAAATATCTCGTTGCACTGTGTTGCCAGAGTCAATACTGTGAACAAATGTGTCATTACTCTGGCACTTCCCTCGTTTTATTTCTTCACTCAACTGATGAGTCGAAGCAGACTGAGGCTAAACGTGGCCAATTTGGTTCACTCCCACCCCCTCCTCTCTTTTCGGCCCATTTCTGTCAGCAAAAGCCAGAGCTCTCTCTGACTCCGGCGAGATGGATAGTGCTGGTGGAAATATGTCCCCTACAATTCCATCATGGAGAAATTAGGAGAGGCAACATTACAGATCAGTTCACATATACAGTAGTCATCCTGCGACATCCCCCTCTTCCTCTTCACTCCCCCTCCCACCCTGACAGTTATTGTTTGGAGAGTGGGTGACAAGATTGATGCAGCTCTGTAAATCAGGAATGGGCACGAGTGGCCCTTTCCCCATCACATATCTATCATCCACAGAATGGAGATTAATAGGAAAGAGCCCTGTTCTTGGATTTGTCGGGGGCGCTTGCTTCTTGACCTCTGGTAAATAATTAGATATCTTTGAGACCCGGCTCAGCGTGACGATGGACAGGCAGGGCCTCTAGACGGGCTGTAATGGGGTGTGCAGTGAATTCCCGTGCAAATGCACCTTTCGGCACCAGATCACATTTTTAAGGATGGACATGTACAGTATATATATATATATATATATATATATATATATATATATATATATATATATATATATATATATATATATATATATAAAAATTTAAAATTACAATTGCAATAAAATTACATAATCTCAATAAATAGATGTGTATAAGTGCTTTTTCCCCTCTTACCCTTCTTTTGTAAAGTGTAACCTAAAATGCATGACATAAAATTTTATTGCTTACAATGATGAAACTGAACAGAAAGATTTCCATATTAAGCAATAATAAGATAGAGAGAAAAAGGAAGAAAACTACAGGAAAAATATAGAGGAAAAATGTTATATACTGTATGTTATTATTATTTATTTATTTATTTATTTATAATTTTATTATTATTATTATTATTATTATTATTATTATTATTATTATTATTATTATTATTATTATTATTATTATTATAAAGATTTCTAAACTTCCCCTTGTTCCCCTTGACAAAAAAAAAAACATGCTGGTGTTGATGCAATGAATGAAATGAAACTTTCCTTTTAACTTTTACTTCTGATCAACTGCTAACTGATATTTCAGCTCAGAAAATTTTCTTCAATACTAAAGGGTCACAGACACAAAGATATCTTAGTGTACACAGTGCAGTGCTTACAGTTTGCTAATAGTTCAAAAAGGGTTCAAAATTGATCTGTACAAATATTGAAACATACCAATAAAAAAAACGTATGTCACATATAAGGTAATTAAACACAAAGACATTTACTTCAAACATAGCATCATAGTTATCACTTTAATTTAAAGAAAATAGAAATCAGATCAACTTTAAAATATACATGTAACACAGATTCTTAGTTAATAGGAATGAACTTTGATCGATAAAGTAATGCATGGTTTTTATGGTCGCACCTGTCTAGAAACGTGCAGAAGTCTCTTTATCAGCCACAATAAACAAAAAAATAAATAAATAAACAGGTTAAATTAATATTGAAATAAATATTAATATAGAAAAACTTTGTACATTAATATTACAACCACTGATTTAGTTCAGAGCAGGATCGTGGATCAAAGCATATACAATTGATGACAACATACGATGACCAAATATTCACAATCCTTTACCGGGAAGAAAAGCGTATCGTATCATGACATGCGACATTTAGGAAGGTAGAAAAGACTTCTTAGCAAATAGTTTACTAAATGGTTATTACTAAACACCTTAGCAACTTGTTTTGTAATAAAAATAAGAAATTGTTTTTAGACACAAACTCATTACCATGTTTATTAACCTTCTTGCAGTCAGTTTTATTTGTTTGCTTATATTCTATTTATTTATTCGTTTTAATTATTATTATTATTATTTTTTTTTTTTAACATCAGGGTGTTTGTATTTTTGTACATCTCCGTCTAAAATCCGCATATAAAACTAACAGATTAATTGGCTGTACAGATTGAGGTTGCTTTGTTAAAATGGATCAGGATATCAGAGTCATAATAGTTTATTCAGAGAGAGGAAAAAAAAACAACCCAGCAAAAATATTATCAAAGCTTTAGGCCCAGGGGCATGCTGGTTATTTTTATTTCCTTGTAATGGAGTTGCATTATGGCTCTATGGAATGTGGTTCGCTACTTTACATTATTTTTCATGCTTTACATGTTTTCCCAATGTAATTTTTTTTAATAATGACTTGTAAGAGGGAAATGTACAAGTGAATAAATAAAATTCAACATGAATGCTTTTGCAACTTGTTTTTGGATCAAAGAGCAAATATGTCTACGACCTAAAAATAAATGTATGAATAAAAAGGAGAGGATTTAAAAAAAAAAAACATTTAAATATATTTTAATAGCAGGGCAAAGTATTAGTTTGCTGATGTTTTAGTCCAGACTTTGAAGAGGAGGCTGATTCACTAAAGCACTTATTCAGTTCAGTGTTATTCGGTTTACTGTGACTCAGTTGTTCGAAAAACTTTCCCCTTTGAGCATTGAGAGCTACACAGATGTCAGCGGTGATTATGTTGAATTACAGTTTAAGGCATATTGCCTTTCATTAATTAATACAATATTTTCTTCTAGGGTTACAATGGTACACGAGCTGCATTGATGATGACTGTGTGGGATGGAAAGATGGTTGTTTTATAGCAGGACTCATCATTTGTACAGAATTTAAAAAAAATAAAAAATTTTAAATAAAACGCTATAAGCGATGAAGCACTAAGCTTTACTTCAAAGTAGCAACGTTACACTCATGATCTGATTCAACCTACTGTAACGTGTTCCAGTTTACTGTAACCATAGAACCAGTTTACAAACCAGCATCCTCTCACAAACACAAAGAAATATAAAATCTAAGAATACAATGTTATGCAAGTTAATATAACCTAAGGACATTTAATAAGATGGAAGAAAATGATCCTTCATTTAAATCCATCTCCCCCATCCCACTTTATCATCTTCTACAGCTTCCACTGCAGCAATAAGCTACAAATGATGTTATCACTAGACGGTAAAATATTGCTTTAATGGAATTGTGTTTGATATTTAAAAGTAGGCCTTTATAGTCCAGTAGTCCAGTTCATGGAACTAATTTTGCTTAGTGCTAAATTAATCTGCAATGATTCCTGCATTATCATGTAATGATACGTTGCAATATGTTTTATTGAATTTCGACCAATTAAGTTATCCTCTGCCGGGTTAGCTTATAAGGCACCTTTGAAAAGACGGCAGTTATGGGTTTATTATTGTGGAGCAATTTACCTTGAGAAAATAATATTTTGCCCTCATAAGTAATTTTGTTTATTACTTTTAATGATTTCATTAAAGAGATTCCTCCAGGCAAAGTACAGGCCTTTATGTTTTATTTTATTTTATTTTTAACACCACCCTCCTAATAATAAAAAAAAAGTATAGGAGGAATTTGTTGGCTCAGGTGGTGGATGCAAGAAGCGTTATGAATATGAAGGATCTTGAGAATGTCACTATGTGAATAGTCTGAATTAGCTGAGATGACACAGGCCTTAATGATAAATGCCAGAAAAGAAAAAGTTCCAATACTGATGGAGTCTTGATAACATTCAGGGATTACAGTACAGAAGAGAACAACACAAACAATGAAAGCTGATCCAATCCCTCTTTCCTAGCTTACATATAATCTATGATAAATATAAAACAATGCTTCCTGATTTTTGTAATTTTGGATGTTTGATGTGCCAGTTCTTGTGAGTGTAAAAGCCTTACGTATCGTCTAAAATCATTATCTTGCAAATGCAGTTGACTACGGAAAGATAACATAAAAGAATTCTTATATAAAAAAAAAATTAAAAAAAGAAGGAGAAAAATAATTAAGAAAAACTTTTTCTTTGACCTTCGGATATTATAATATATGATCTGTCATTCATTTCCCAGACAAAATTGGATGATTTTAGGGTCATGAATTGTAAAGCTCTGAGCCAGCTTTAGCTAACTTTCTAAAAATGAAGCCGTTGCAACTGAAGATTAAAAAGCTAGGTACAGTTTGAACAAATCAACCTTTAGAAAACCTATAAACTCTTTAGTCTATATGCAGAAGAAGCATCTTCACTAATCAAGCCATCTTGTATCTTGACATTCACATTTAGTCAGGCGTGTATGTGCTCAGTTAAGTCCTCTCTGCTTCTTTAGTTCTCTCTTCCAGACAAAGAAGGATTGTGTGGAGCGTCGGGTGATTTACATGCTGTTGGCCGGACTCAGTGTGCCGCTCCATGGGAAGGCAGCGTGGGCCTGCCAGCTGTCCTCTGATCCCGTTAAGCATGCCAGGCACGGTGCCATGAGGCTGTAAGCCTCCTCCAATCATTCGTCCTACCTCTTTGAAAAGAAAGTCTGTTGACCTCAGATAGAGCGAGTGAAATTTCCAGCACATTAAAGCAAGCCTGCTTCTCAATGACCAGAGAAGAGAGCTGACCCATGTAATCGCAGATGGCATTGTTCTCGGGCATCGTCTTGACGCATGGAGTAGGGTTTTCACCTACAACTGCGGCATGTATATAGGGCCACGGCATTCTTCGGCTGGATCTGTCCATGGTTCAGGCATTTTGCATTACTAAAATGTCACAGACTGGCTGAGAGTCGTGTTCAGTGAATAAACTTGGCTTGGTCCAAGCTCTTCAGCGCTCCTGTTCTCTTGCCAAGAATGATGAGTATAAAAGGGCACTGGCACAAGATTGGCTTCCTCACACTAAAGTACTTGCTGGTAGTTTTTGCTCTTGTTTCTCTATGCTGTCATTACTTTTCCACACTTTCAACTGATGATATAGTAATACAATAGTATGACCCTAGTTTAGTTTCCCAAAAAAAAAAAAAAGAAAAAAAAAAGATTCTGGCACCACATGGACTGTTTCCTGTGAGAATCGCAAGGTTTTGCCAAGTACATTTTATATTTTATAGGCACTTTTAAACAAAGTGACTTACATTTGGTTCTGAATCCAAACACAGAGCTGTACAGTTAAGGGTTAAGGGCCTCACCGAAGGTCCTAACAGTGGCTCTCTGGCAACCTTCCCATCTCACTGAACCTTAGTGTTAACCATCAATCTATCAACTGGTGAGTTGAATAAATAATTGTATTTTTTCACAGTATATGCATGCAAACATCTAAACTACACTTTCTAAGAAAATGAGCAGCGTTCAAGTTATTGCTCTCTTGTGTGTAAACGGCATGAAAAAAGTGTGCAATCAGATTATGTTCAACATCTATTTTGGTCATCAAAGAAACTGTTATGGTACATAGTTCCCGAAAAAACGAAACGATGCCTCATAAGATTTGAACCCAAAGGACCAAACTTGGTGTAAGAAAATCAGTCCATGTATCCGTTCCAAATGAAGTATTAAAAATAATCCCAAATGTAAACTGAGCTAGCAGATGCTATAGACCGTTGCTGCTGCAATTTCCATCATATCCTTGATAAAGATACTGTAGAACCAAAAAGTAAATTCAGCTAAATGAAAACACAGTACTTAAATATGGAGCTTTTATATACTTTAACCGTGGTGGTGTGGTATGATGTCACTCAACAGTTGGTTATTCTTATAGCAGCACAAAACAAAGTGGTTTGTTCCTCTTACACCACAGCGGTTGGTTATTATTGCAATTTATTTTTTATTGCTCAATGGAACCTCATGCATTTAAGCACTTTATTTAAGTTTTTATATTGAAGAAAGTCCACAAGACAAGTTAGCTCTGGTTTTCATTGGGTTATAGCAGCTCTTTCAGCAGTTTCCTCACCAACCTCTCTTGTCTTCTTGTTAGATGAAAAAATACAGCTTGTCATGTTAAGTGGAAAGGTTCTGTCTTGACTTAAGGTTCTTAACTTAAGTGTTAGAAAATGTTATTATGGAAGACTTTCTGTTAAATAAACATGTTCTGAAAGAAAACCTCACCATATCAATTACAGAGTCTTCTCTAATAAGTAAAATAATTTATTTATTTTTATTATTTTATTATTTATTTATTTATGTGGATGTGTACATTTGAGTTCACCATTATCCAGAGCTACTTTTTTTTTTTTTTTTTTTATGGGGGGAGTTTTAATTTTTAATTTTTTTTTTTTTTCATTTATTGCTAGTCCAACACCTTAAACACTAGTGGTAAAGTGTTGGATTTCTGATTGGAAGGTTGTGAGTTCAAATCCTAGGTCCACCAAGATGCTTCTGCAGTTGTGCCCCTGAGCAAGGCTTTTAACCCTTAGTTGTATAAAATTACAAAATAATGTAAGTTGCTCTGGATAAAGTTGTCCGCCAAATGCCTTAAATTTATCTTGGATTATAGATCATCCACCAAAAAGTCCCTGGATAAATTGATACTATAGAAATATTTCACTCACTCACTCATTTCCTACCGCTTATCCGAACTATCTCAGGCATCATTGGGCATCAAGGCAGGATACACCCTGGACAGAGTGCCAACCCATCGCAGGGCACACACACACTCTCATTCACTCACGCAATCACACACTAAGGACAATTTTCCAGAGATGCCAATCAACCTACCATGCATGTCTTTGGACCGGGAGGAAACCGGAGTACCCGGAGGAAACCCCAGAGGCACGGGGAGAACATGCAAACTCCACACACACAAGGCGGAGGCGGGAATCGAACCCCCAACCCTGGAGGTGTGAGGCGAACGTGCTAACCTCTAAGCCACTGTGCCACCCTAGAAATACTTCAAACAAGCGCATTATCGTATCTCAGTATCTACATGTTAAACGTTTTGAGCCTACAACAGCTTTGCATAATCTGTAATCACTTTTTCCTAGAAAACACGATGTGTCGTTATGTTTGACCTTTTCAAACATGGTTTATTATCTCCTGAACTGACAGGACGTCAGGAAGTGGACGTGTTGGTGGAAGCTCTACACCACTACAAGAGCTTATTGATAACTAAACCTGTATAGTGGGATACTGTAGTCCTGGCCACTACATCTATTTATGTCTTCAACTGACTTACTCTGAATCAAAAGAGAGAGAGAGAGTGAGAGAGAGAGTGTGCACAGCAATGATTTGATTAATAAAAGTCTGAAATTTACAGGCAGAAAATAATCTATAGATGTGATGGAGTGGAACATTTCTCATC
The DNA here is from genome assembly GCF_030014155.1 of Tachysurus vachellii. Classification (NCBI taxonomy): domain Eukaryota; kingdom Metazoa; phylum Chordata; class Actinopteri; order Siluriformes; family Bagridae; genus Tachysurus; species Tachysurus vachellii. Next base: position 8,564,206 of record NC_083461.1, read on the forward strand.
AAACTGTGAAATTTCGCAGATCCCAGAAGAACTCACGGCTCGGCAAAGTTCCATCCGTCCAAATATATGGCTCTGCGGAACACAGACTTGAGCTCAAAATGAGAAATTTGATGGCACGCACAGCGAGTGTCGCAAACCTAATTTCAACATCTGAGAGTAGATTGAATACCTCCATTCATTTTGGATAATTTAAAAGGCTTCGGACTGCCTATTTTTTCCACTGTGCCAGCTCCCATGTGAATCCACTCAAAATTGATGGGGAATCTACAATAATTAAAAGCAGGAGAAACATCAATCCATTTTTCACATCACTGCGAGAGGACTTGCGCTCCTGGAAATCCAGTATCACCTATTGACATCAATCAGCGTACGGGTTTGAGAAAATAAAACTCATAATTGTATTAGTGTATCATCGAAAGTGCTGGTCATTGATGAAAGCTCTTTGATGGCTTCTCATGAAACAAGGCTTCCAAGCGGACATGTCTCTGCTGAAAGCGTAATTACTGCCCAGCTTCAACAGGCCGAGCGAGAGCTGGCATGCACAGAGCATGGGATCAGTTGGCCAGTGATTTACACAAGAAAGAGCAACTGGGCATTCTTTGTTTCTTTTAGGATATGAAAAGAATAGTCGGAATGTGCAATAACAGTTTAACCAAATCAATCTAGATAAAAGAATAATTGAAATCATTTCAGTTCAACACAAACACTGACAAGAATGCATAAAGTAGGATATTCTAATTGTAAAGCTTTGGGGTAGCTTAGTTATTAATGTGGTGGACTACTGATCAGAAGGCTGTGAGTTTCAATCCCAGATCCACCAAGCTGCCATTGCTGGGGTCTGAGTAAGGCCCTTGACGCACTAAAATAAGATCACATGTAAGTTGCTCTGGATAAGGGTGGCTGTCAACGTAATGTAATGAAAGTTCTCATTCAACACGTCCTCTAATGTGCAGAATTTGGTTAGGGAGTGGCAATAAATCTTCTGCATACACATTTGCCTTCAGCTTTCATTACATTGAAAGTTCTATATATCTCTCTAAACTACATGTTTGTGATGAAGTATGCTGATCATTCTCATCTCTACATAGTTTCTGGCTTTTGTTGTCCTTGACAGAATAAAAATGCTAAAGCAATGAGGCCCATGACAAAAAAGAAGGTCCTTCAGAGAGGATCTGACTTGTAGGATTATTTTTTCCCCATAGAAAGTGAAAAAAGATTTATTATTTCATGCAGTGCACTCACCTCACACTCAGAATTTACTCATTGCTCAATTTATATTTCATTTTTTGGTATTTAGTGGGGGGCACGGTGGCTTAGTGGTTAGCACGTTCGCCTCACACCTCCAGGGTTGGGGGGTTCGATTCCCATTTTGCAGTTTGCATGTTCTCCCCGTGCTTCGGGGGTTTCCTACCAGGTACTCCGGTTTCCTCCCCCGGTCCAAAGACATGCATGGTAGGTTGATTGGCATCTCTGGAAAATTGTCCATAGTGAGTGAATGAGTGTGTGTGTGTGTGTGCCCTCTGATGGGTTGGCACTCCGTCCAGGGTGTATCCTGCCTTGATGCCCAATGACGCCTGAGATAGGCACAGGCTCCCCGTGACCCGAGGTAGTTCGGATAAGCGGTAGAAAATGAATGAATGAATGAATGAATGAATGGTATTTAGTATTTCCTGTTTTAAAAAATATGAAATTTTCAAACTAATTCTGAATTTAAACTAAATTGTGCACAGTTATTTAAATCTTTAAAGATGTAAATAAGTTACCTAAGTTACATGCAGTTTTTTATACTTAATACTTATAAAGTTAATGTGCAACACTGAAGACAGTATTCAGAGGAGTTCAGAACAGATACTTGAAGGAAGCATGTATATATGAATTGGGGCATGGAAGCCTTTATTATCACGACATATACATTACAGCACAGTGGAATTCTTTTCCTCCCATATCCCAACTGAGGAAGTTGGGGTCGGAGTGCAGGGGCAGCTATGATACAGCACTCCTGCAGCAGAGAGGGTTAAGGGCTTTGCACAGAGGCCTAACAGCTTGACAGTGCTGGGGCTTGAACCCCGATCCACAACCCAGAGCCTTAACCACATGAACCACCACTGCCCCTAAATTATATGTGATTGTTGTTATTAATATTTATTTACTTATTTACTTACTTAATTACTTAATTCTATATACATCTGTAAAAGTCCACTTAAAGTCTACATTTTTATCTGCTTTTATAAGAGCTTGATATTTTTTCTAAGATAAATCACTGGATGTTTTTCCAGGGATCATGTACAACCTGTCAAAGATCCTCTGCAGACCTGCTTTTGTTTCCTGAGTATTAAAGACTTTAGATGTCAAAAGACATAAATTAAACCCTAAGACAAAGTGTGTGTGTGCATGTGTGTGTGTGTGTGTGTGTGTGTGTGTGTGTGTGTGTGTGTGAGTAAGTAAACATTTCTGCTTATAAAGACAATTTTTGCTAACACAGGCCTGTACATAAAATGAACAGTGCTAAACGTCAGCGTATACACCTAGCAAAGATCTTATTTATATAAATATATAAGTTCTACATTTATTATTAATATTTTTTTTTCTTGAAAATGCAAACTAAAATTCCAGAACACAGCTCTGGACTGCATTTGGTCACTATGTGCTCATATGTATGAGTGTGTGGGTGTGTATAAGTGTAGATAGAGGGAGAGGAAAAAGAGGGAAGCCTGTGAGAGAGGGGTAAAAAAATCCCTAACACAACTGATGAGAAGCTGTCAGAGAAATCAATGTGCCCATGTTGCATATGGCTCCCCTTCTAGTGATCATTAGTTTGTATGCAGGCTCAGTCTCCACAAAAGACCTTGAGGATCCTTATTGTAATTCCAAATTGCTTGGGCAGGTATATTTATTTATTTTAGGATGGGGAAAGGTAGGATCTCTGAAGACCCTTAATTCTCAGATGCCTTAACAACCCCGAAGCCACCTAGTAGCTGGAATATACACATCTGACAAGTATGCCCAGCGCTGTCAGCTTTTGTGATGTCGGGAATCCATTGCTGTAATTGACAACATGTTGAGATGCTGAGAAACTAATCATTCCAGATCACTCCGCTCTTCCATGTCGGCCTGCTCTAAGCCTTGCAGACAATGGCCGCAGGGCAGATTTCCAAGTGTGGTGGATTGTAACAGTTTATTAGCAAGACATGCTTACCACAGGGTACTGAGGAGGATTCACTACTCATACCAATTACTGGTGTATTATAGTGTTTGACTTTCAGTTTGAAGTCTGAACTTGATTGACAAAGAGTTAAGGTGGAGAGTATTGTTTGCTGGGTCCGACCATCCATAATCCAGGACTGATTTAATATGCCAAGCCGTATGTTAGGAAACTGCATGGCAATGCACTTGTTGTGCACAGCGTTAATTGAAGGGACACTTTAACCACCACATGTTAATCCGTTGCAGTTGATCACACACACCTGTGTGTTGCTCAGAGCATGTTGTGCTTCTCAATCATTCATTCTGATCAATTAAGTACTAAAAGTGCACAAAGGGGAATGAGAGAGTTGATCTGCAAACTGGAGAGTATTTGATTTTTTTTTATCTGTCTAAGGGTTGCCAGATCTCAGACAATTATTCCGTTCACTGTCTAGTGTAACTCCGCCTAGGCTCAAAAGTCCACTTCTGTGTAAGTCTAATGGCAATTAATGTCTTGAAGTCTGAAATTGTTTTTTTGACATTTATTTGTTCTAATCATGTTTTTAACAACGGGTGGCATGTTGGAGCAGCGGGTAACATCGTAGCGCACTGTACTGCTTTTGGAGTTTCACATGTTCCTATGAAAGTGGGCTCCCTTTGGGTTCTTTAGTTTCTCTCACATCCCACAAATATTTTTGGTAGGTGGACAGACTAGAATAATTTTCCACTTAGGTGTAAAGCATGTATTTAAATTTGTATTTGGATGACGACCTGGTAATTGACTGGCACTCCCAGGCCACCATTAGTTCCTTGTATAGACTCTAGACCCACTACAATCCTAACCTGGATAAAGATCCTACTGAACTGTAATGACCAAGCAATATTGTGATTTATTTTGTGATATTTTTGTGATATATATATATATATATATATATATATATATATATATATATATATATATATATATATAACATGAAGAATGGAAACTGTATTAAGATGTAGAGTCTACTTCAAAATGTTTTTATTAAAATAAAATAAATAGAAATATTAAAGTAATTAATATATAACTTATATATGTGTCTTTATTTTGTATCTATAAGTTATATATGTGTCTAATATATAATATATAACATATATGTGTCTTTATTTTGTATCTATAAGTTATATAGGTGTCTAATATATAATATATAACTTATATACTGTATGAGTCTTTATTTTGTATCTACAAGTGCAGACCTTTACTGGAAATATGTGGAAGATGTTATTGGCATTTCCACATGGTTTCCATCCAGCATTCCCTTACCTAAGCATGTCTCACTGTCTCTCTTTCACTTTCAGACTTTAATTTCTGTGATAAGCTTCAGTAAGCAAATGCAAATGTGTTTAATGATTTGCATCACTAGATCATTTCTGGGTTTAATATGCTTTGGTATTCTGGTCAAGGACTCAAATTCGATTTGGAGGCCTTCACTAGCTCCCTAAGACAGCCCTAATCGCATATGCAATATTAGTGAGGGCAAAAATGGGAAAGAAATTGTACAATAGTTCCCTATAATCAAATCCTTCATCATCTAGGTGAGTCTATATTACTCCTTAGAAAATTTCCAGTGCAATTTAATCACATTTGCTTCAGCTTAAAAGTAAAATTCACACTAGTCACAAGTATGAGGCACATGGTTCATCTCAACAGCGACTGTGGGGATGTTGTGTTGTTATTTCTTTTTAAATTATTTTTATTAGAAAAATCTGTCTATCTATCTATCTATCTATCTATCTATCTATCTATCTATCTATCTATCTATCTATCTATCTATCTATCTGTATGTCTGTATGTCTGTATGTCTGTCTTTTATGATTTCTTTAAAAAAGCTAATAAATTGTGGAGATTTATCTAATATTTCTTTTCAATATTCTAATGCTAAGATTGTTCAGCCTGTTTTTTTTTTATTTTTTATTATATTCAATAAAAATGTTATCAATAATTGTATCTAATGATCATTCTTTATGGGAATAGATGCTTAAAATTACAAATAAATATCTGCCAATAGAACAAGACAATTTGCTGTAAACTTACTGTAAATTAAGAAAATACTCTCTAAATGATATTATTTCCAAGATAGGAACAAATTGCACATGCTGTCTTTCACATTTCAGTTGATTGCTGTTTTGCACAATCCCTGACAATTCCAATATGTCTGCACATGCAATATAGAACACAAAGTATACACACTGGTCGGCACTGCTTTTGTGTTGTCTTTTGTGTACTGTCTAGTGTTTTCTGTTTGGACTGTCTTTAGTCCTGCAGAGTCTTGTTGTCTTTTGTTCTGCACTGTCTTGTTGTCTTTTGTTCTGCACTGTCTTGTTGTCTTTTGTCCTGCACTGTCTTGTTGTCTTTTGTCCTGCACTGTCTTGATGTCTTTTGTCCTGCACTGTCTTGTTGTCTTTTGTCCTGCACTGTCTTGATGTCTTTTGTCCTGCACTGTCTTGTTATCTTTTGTCCTGCACTGTCTTGTTATCTTTTGTCCTGCACTGTCTTGTTGTCTTTTGTCCTGCACTGTCTTGATGTCTTTTGTCCTGCACTGTCTTGTTGTCTTTTGTCCTGCACTGTCTTGATGTCTTTTGTCCTGCACTGTCTTGTTGTCTTTTGTCCTGCACTGTCTTGATGTCTTTTGTCCTGCACTGTCTTGATGTCTTTTGTCCTGCACTGTCTTGTTATCTTTTGTCCTGCACTGTCTTGTTGTCTTTTGTCCTGCACTGTCTTGATGTCTTTTGTCCTGCACTGTCTTGATGTCTTTTGTCCTGCACTGTCTTGTTATCTTTTGTCCTGCACTGTCTTGTTGTCTTTTGTCCTGCACTGTCTTGTTATTTTTTTGTCCTGCACTGTCTTGTTGTCTTTTGTCCTGCAGTGTTTGCACAGTGTTACTAAGTCCTTAGCTCTGTCTTTGTTTCATGTAGCACCATGGTCCTGGAGAAATGTTGTCTCATTTGTGTTGTCAACTGTGTACTGCAACAGCTATATGGTTGAAATAATAAAAGCTTCTTGACTTGACTTGACTTGAAATGATGAAGTTTTGACTCCTTGTCTAGATCAGTAGATGTATTTAAATTTGTTAAACCACATCTTTTATGGTCTACTGTCTAAAATATTAATTTCATTCTGGTGTAAGTATATTGTACTTAAACCTTAAGTTGCCACAGTGGTCACTTATATTCCATCCTGTTTCCAAAATCCAATTATACAGCACTTCTTTTATAGCATGTGAAGTTATTATGCTGTCCTCTGAAGTAGGTGAATTTAGTCTGGACAGGAAGTGAAGCTTGCTGACATGGCATAGAGATATATGTAGTAATAAGTCTAGTCAAGCTTATATTAGTCAGACAGCACGTGCAACATCCGAGAACATTGAACATCAGGAATGAAACCTTTGGCCAGTGCATTTTTGTCCATTAATTATACAAAACCCTCTTTTCATGTAGTTTCCAAAAAAAGCATCTTTATTTGATGTTACTGTGACATACAGCAACATTTGCAGGATGTTGGATAATACCATGTGCCCCAAAACAGCTGTTTTAACATATAAAGAACAAGCAGATCATCTAGGCATACATGGCTAAAAGTAAGATACAGTCAGGGAAAAGTGGACTTTCAGTGTATTTTATAACACTTGGCTTGAAATAGTGGGATAAAGGCTAAATGCCGCTGCAATATCATATTAAATAAGGAAGATGGATGTTTACATCAGAAAGCATTCTTAAAAATGTTTTCAGATGCAGAATTAAGCCAATGTAGTATTGTTTGTCCTATCAAATTCGGCCATGCACACAAAATAATGGCTTTAAGCCTGGAGTTTATTTTACTTTGATGAAATTCCAGGATAAGAAAATATATCCAAATCAAGGCAGCAGATCCATAAATGTTCTTTAGACTATCAAGATGAACTCTGTGCTGTGACAAGATGTTTTTTTTATATCTTAGCGGGGACCAAATATCCCTTACATGTCCTCAAACGGATCAAAATATCTGACAGTTTTGACCTTTTTTGGGACACCTGGCTGGTGTCCATGTGGGAGAACGGCTTTTTTTTTTCACAAAAAAATGCAGCTTTTTAAAAATAAAGTTAAAAGCTACTGAGTTTAGGTTCGGGTTACACTGCCTAATAATCACAGTGAAAAATCTTAGCAAGTGAATATATCTTAAGTAAAGTACAGGTTAAGTGATACGTCTCATTCTTTCTGGATGCATATAGTAATTTCAAGCTTAAAATTGTATAGTGACTAGAAAAAAAATAACAGAGCTAAAGCCTTCTTTTCTGTCTAAAATAACACAAAAATAAAAACAAAAACAAAAACAAAGAAACACAAAAAATAGGTCGCCTTGTAATAGTGAAGTCTGCATTATATCAGTGTTGGAGAAACTCTGTATTGGATATTTTTTTTTCTAAATCGTATAGTGGGAAGCAAAAAAGATGAATTATGGGAGATGTTTTGGACACTGAAAGGTCAGCTGTTAAAATAGGTCTAGACTGACATTATATGTAGGTAAAGGTGCTCCAGTTAATCATAAGCAGACTGTCACAGTGCAGTTATTTAATGAGTTGATTCAGCAGCCCAGACACAGCTAGTCTAGTCCTTAGACTGGGCTTTAATAACACAGCCACATGGGATTCTTCCCTGCAAAATCCCTCTCAGTCTGGAGCCGGCCTTGTTGAACATTTATGGTCTTGTTTTCTATTAATTATTATATTCCTGCACTTCACTTACTTCAATCATGCGTCCGCTGGCTTATCAAATTGTGTATTATGGCAAAAAATGCAAAGTAAGCAATACATTGACCACAAATGAGTTTTATTAGCCCTAAAGTAATGCATACTTAATGCACTTTCCATGTTTTTTTTTTCTTTTTTCTTTTTTTTTCTTTTTGCTACATTGAGTTAGGGTATGGATTGCTTAACACACATTATATTGGGGGTATTATAATTAAACTGAAATAAAACTGATTAAAATGCCATGCAATGTCTCTCTTCTGTTTTGTTATATTGCTTCAGTCCATTAGCTCTAAAAAAGCTTATGTTGACAGACATCAGGAAAGGGGTAATGGAACGGGCTTGTGAGAAATTAAGAGCTTGTTGGGATGCTGAAGAAACAGTTTAAGTTGTGAAAATGATACCACAGATGGTGCGTTTCTGTAGGCCATATGAAATGCCACATGGCACTACCATTGACATGCCACTTACAAAAGCAAACATGCGCCTGGAAGCTGATAGAGAAAGATTTATCAGCCTCAATCTGAGCCTCTGCCATCTCGCTTAGAAGACTAAATTAAAGCTGATGATATACATGTGACTTTTATGACGTTCCCTTAGTACGATTGTTAAACTAAATATCGGTAAATTAATATCCTTATATCAGATCTATTTACACCATGCACTGTCGCTATTAGGCCTGAGTTTAAGATGCAAAATAAGGCCTAGGACTAAAGTGAAGTACACTAAATTGGATAGCAACAGCTAACAAAAGGATATATGAATGGATGGATAGATGGATAGTGAATAGAAGGTAGCTGTTAGGATGGATGGAAAAAAATATCCAGCTTGTAGTAATGAATTAATATATAATTTTTAGATGGGTGCAAAGATAAATGGATAAATATAGATAAATGAATAAAACAGCTTGGATAGATACAGTAGATAATTGGATGAAAAGATAGATGGATGGATAAATGGAAGTAAAGTAAACAACCAGCTTGAATGAATGAATTAATACTTTTTTAATGAATACAGTTTTTAGATAATAGATAGATAGATAGATAGATAGATAGATAGATAGATAGATAGATAGATAGATAGATAGATAGATAGATAGATAGATAGATGGTTTGTTTGTATATGTTTATGGATGAATGGATGGATGGATGGATGGATGGATGGATGGATGGGTAGATGGATAAGTGGATGGATGGGTGGATAAGTGGATGGATGAATGGATGCATGGGTAGATGGATAAATGGATGGATGGATGGGTGGATGGGTGAATGGATGGATGGATGGATGGATGTATGGATGGATAAGTGGATGGATGGATAGATGAATGGATGAATGGGTGGATGGATGGATGGGTGGGTGGATGGATGAACGGGTGGATATATAATCATGTTTGTTGAGTACACCAGTATATGTAAAAGTCCACAAAACCAAGCACCGCTGTTCCTAGAGAACTTCACTATCTATCATAACGGTGTAAGGCATGTTCGGTTTCACCAGCGCTACCTACACCATGGCTTCCCTCCATTTTTGAGTGCCAAGGGAGGAGTAAAACTGCTGAGAGAGGATGATGTGTTTGTGTTTGTGTGTGGGTGTGTATGTGTGATAGATGGGTAAAAATGTGCATGGTTCAACAATATCATAGTTATTATACATACCTGTGCTGTACAGTAGGCTGCTAGGCTACAACTGCAAAGAAAAAAAAAAGCACTTTACACTGTCAGCCACATTCGCTCTTCTAAACCAAGAAGCCACTGGGATCCAATTTCATCTTTTTTTATCTTAGGCTGCAGGACATAAAGAAGTCCTACACAATAATCACATGAAGTGGATTCAGCCATATTAGTGAAGAAGACACAAGACAAATGCAAATGGATATTCTTACAGAGGCAGAGATATAAATTTTTTCTAGCAGGCAAATGCAAAGACAGACCAACAGCAGGAACAACAAAAAAAAAAACGCTGGTGGAGAGTGCATAAAATGTGTATTAGTGCACCGGTGTGTTGTGTCCTCAGCACAGGAACCGCTTTTATTGTAGGAGCAATACCAAACAAATCACTGCTATATCACAAAATGTCCCCGGTCAAAACTGGCTGGAGGCAAGTGATATCTCCAAGTAAACAGTATATGAAGACCATATCTTAAAATGATAGATCACCTCATTTTGCTGTGACAGAGGTCTTTCCTGCCACAAACATCCGTCATCGAAACTTCAAATCATAGACGGAGAAAGAGAGCAGGCGAGCACAAGGCAGGAGAAGGAGAACTGGTAGAGGTTTGACACAAATAGCTAAAGCAATTTAATACCTGTTAGATACAAACGCATGCAAAAAATAAGAGAGGAATTTTCAGTCACCTCACTATGAGACGGGTGACAATTTATTTATCACGTTCAAAGCCTTGCTTTTGATAGATTTATCATCTGCTACTGAAACTAATAGTATCCCAGTTTGATTTTCAACATTAAGACTCAGCTAGCTGTTTCAAACCTGGTAAGAAGAAGCGTCTTTTATTAATGGACTGTATAATGTGTTTATTGTTTCATGAATTTCTGTTAACTGTGAACCAATTTACTGTCCAGTTAACTAATTATCTAATATGACATAAAAACATGGTAGATAAAAATTTTAGGTTTGCATAATACGACTAATTCTCGATTCTGATTGGTCCGAAGGTGACTGGTCAGAAGATCAATTTTCCATTACAGCAGCTTTAACATTCATAGCAAGGTTTATCGTAATGTTTTTGTTCTTATACATTATCCGTTGTAAAGGACCAGCTTTTTCACAGGAAATTGTATGATGGACATTAAGCATAATAAAAGTCTAATAACTGACAAATTAAAAATCTGTTGTTTAACAAAGAAAAAAAGTATAATATTTATACAGTGATGCTTTTCATGAAGACATGATTATTTAACATAAATGGAAGAATTGTCAGTTCTTTATAAGCACCTGTAAGCTTTCTGAGACAGGAAAACCTTCAGGATAAAGGACGCAATGCTGGCTGGTTTTAAGACTTAGATAAAAAATAGATTTTAATATAAAGGACATTATAGCATGAGTAGTAACTGTAACTAACTTGCTTCACAGAACATTAAACGTGTTTATCATTCAGAAATCAATAAAAAAATGTGATCATTAGCAATTTACTGTTTTAAATAAAAGGAAATGTTAAATTATGTGTTAAGTGTCAGCAACATCGCTGTGGTTGATTATTTTCTTTGAACAGCACACCACATGCTGTTTTATTCCTCACTTACAGTCACATATAAGAATTTTATTTGCTAAGTGGGCCAAGCTTCCATATTTACCCCTGGCTTTTCTCCTAGCTCACAGGAACAACATCTTTCCAGGTTAAGCATCTGACACATTGGAAGTAGCTAAATATACACTTTTAGAAAAGGTGGTTCCTTAATGGATCTTTGGAAGGTTAAGGATTTTAGTGTCGCTCCACACAGAAAACTTTCTGAAAGGTAAATCCTGTAGGGATTCCTATTATAGACACAAAGCCAACTATCCTTCAGTACTAATATTGTAGTTTTTTTTTCCCTGTCTTTAAAACCCTTTAATTTTTTTTTTTAACCCTTTAAAGTCCATGTATTCTAGGAAAAAAAAAAAAAGTTTAAAATATGTAACTTAAAATATTGAAAAGAAATAAAAACATTATTAATTTGTTTAAATCTGATAGCAAAAATGTGTATTAGGCCAAAGTCAGAAAAAAATAAATAAATAAAATAGAAAATCACAATTCAGAAAAACAAGAATCAATTGTATTCAATCCAGATGGAACAGTCTGAAATTGGAATCTTTTTTTTTTCCAAAAAATATATGGAAATATTTCCAAAAATATTTCCATATTCTATAATTGTTGTCCATGCTTTTTTTTTTTTTTTTTTTTTTTATTAGAATTAGAAATTAGAATTATTATATTAGAAATATATATATATATATATATATATATATATATATATATATATATATATATATATATATATATGTATGTATAATTTAACATCTCTATTGATTTACCAGCATACAAAAAAATCTTCTAACATTTGTAGAATGACTTTGTAGATGTCTAAAATTATATTTTCTTTATCAGTTCACAAAGGCAGAAGACATAAAATAAACATTTAAATGATTTCTCTTAAGACATGAGCAATACTAACAGAGATAAACATTTCTGTTTCTAATGAGTGCCTTAAGGCCAGTGTCAGAGGTATCGATTTATTGGAGCTCAACATCATAATCGTCAGACCAATAGACGCCCCTCCCTTCTCATCCTCCCTCCTCCCTCCCCACCAGCGACACCCCGCCTCTCTTCCTCCCCTGACGTTGCATTAGTGGCGGTTGAAAAATGTCACATTTTGTACACAAGCCAGGCAGTGTTTGATGTATGGCATGAGCTTATTGCAAATGAGACAGGAGAGTATAATGCAATAAGAGAATCAAAGCAGAGAAAAAAGGAATCGTTTTTCATTTGTATGAAAAATTCCAAAGACTCAAATCATGTTTAAACATCTTTTCCAGGGGTATTAAAAGCGGACGTGTCCACGCTGCGACGGGAAAGGGGAAATTGTAATGCTTGTACAAGAACAGGTAGAACTAGGGTACTCTTTTGAAGAAATTATGCTTGAACTGGATCGAACATGTCAAAGAATCACTTGGATCCTAAATGGCAGTTTCGATATAGTGCGCACAACATGTCGACTCTTTCTGCTTGATCTCTTTCTTTATTTCTTTCTGTTTTGGGGATGGTGTGTGTGTGTGTGTGTGTGTGTGTGTGTGTGTGTGTGTGTGTGGTGGAGGGGGTGCCGAATTAATTTAACCCATCTGCACCAGCTCCTGTAATTCATGTGAAAAACTAATTAGACTTTCAAGTGTTGCCTTTAAAACAAACATGACCTTACAACCATTAAATATGAAAATATAAAAATAAATAAATAAATAAAAATGTCGTACTAAAGATTTAGCCACGCCAAAATATGTCTGCATAGTCTGTCTCTCATTAACATACCATGCATAAACAATAAACATGCTACCTCATTTGCATATAAATATAAACAATTCATTTGAGTATCTGGATTCTAGTCACACGTACGGCGTGCTATCAGCTTACATTTCTATGTGCCACCAACCAAAAAACAATGATCATTTTTTATGGGCTAAGGTCTGGCTTTTTGTCTGGCTAAAACTGCCCCCGATTTTCTGCACATTGTTTTTAGTTAATGATTTTCAGCTGTTTGTTGTTTCTCTGATAGCATGAAAATGTACCATATGCTCAGCCAAAAGACAAATGATTAGCAAATGAAATTCTGGACAGCTGTCTGACTGAAAGTGTTTGGTTGATAGCATTCTGCTATCATAATTAGCTTAAGCTTTGGGTTAATTAACTTTCTACCTGAATATGCATAATAATGGAAACAGTGCGAGAGGAGAGAGGGAAAAAAAAGGGGGGAAAAAAAGCAAAGCGCTTCCATCACATCACAACAACAGCACCAGCTTTTTTTATTTGCTATTTCAAGAGCATATTAGAATTTCAAGAGCGATTAATCCGCCGAATGTTCTCTCATACTGTAGATCTTATTTGCATGCCAGATAATACTGAAACAATTGGAATCTATTATGACAACAGGAATGGCATTTTCAAATTGTAATTAAAGTTCGTGAAAGGAAGCTCTGATTTTTAAGCACTTTTTCCGGCGGGTACAAAGGATCGGGGTGAATGTATCCGTGTGTATCACTCATGCTTTATTAATGTCAAATATGTTCCACCATATTGATGAGTAGTGCTTTTGTGAAAGTTCCTTTTGTCTTGTGTCGATTTCATTTAAGCTGCATTCTTGTTCTTCTTTCATCTTACTTTTTAAAGGAAATCTTCACTCAAGATTTGTCATGTGCTTTGTGATTCTGCTGCTAATCTGACGGTTGGTGTTGTATTTCATTTCACCACTAAAAAGGTCCTTACATTGCATGTTGTTATTGATAATGCAGTTATATCAGTGTTTAAGCAAACTCAAACATAAACCATCTATGACCAACAAAGTTAAGATGTATTTCGGATTATATATATATATATATATATATATATAATCCGAAATACATCTTAACTTTGTTGGTCATGGATGGTTAATAACAAAGTGTAAACAGAGTCTGGCATAGAAAACTGAATAGGAACCCAAATAGATTCCAAATACAAAGTTCCTACAAGATATTATGTTCTGTTCTATAAGAAAATCCATCTATCTATCTATCTATCTATCTATCTATCTATCTATCTATCTATCTATCTATCTATCTATCTATCTATCTATCTGTAAATTAGATAATATAAATCCTATATGTAATAGGTGAATACTCTAATAGAAAAAAAATAAAAATAAAAACTTTACTTCTCCTATTATCCCATTACAATTTCCTTTATGTTTAAATCCATAAGCAATGGATTTAATGGATTGTACTTGCACTTATTTTTATAGCTAGACAGACAGACAGACAGACAGACAGATAGACAGACAGACAGACAGATACCTTATTGATCCCAAAGGAAATCCAAGCTCCGACTAGCACACTACAGAAAGACAAGATTATCACAACCCAACACAAACCCCCAACACACACACACACACACACACACACACACACACACACACACACACACACACACACACAGTCACACTGAAATTAGAATGTTAACCCATGTAAAAACCTATGCTACACAGCAGGTAGTGCAGATACAAAGCAAGTTCTTTGCAAACATTGGGGTGAAAGATTTAAGGTGAAAGTCACTCCTCAGTTTGTAGGATTCCAAAAAATATGACTACTGATCTGTGTACTGGTCACGCTGCACTGTGAACACTGTTGTAGTGTATTGTACTGTCTGTTTTCACTGTCTCCTTTTACACTGTTCTCACACTTTTGCTCACATTTCACACATTGTATGCACTATTGTGTAGTGTACTTATAGTCCTTTGTTGTTTTATGTAGGCCTGTGCTTTAAGTAGCACTGTGGTCCTGGAGAAATGTTGTTTCATTTCGCTGTGTACCGTCCAAGCTGAATAAGGTTGAAATGACAACTGATTTAACTTCACTTCAAATAGAAATATTGTAGAATTCCTATAAAGCTCAAATAAGATTTTACAGAACAAACCGAACTTCCAATAGGATATTTTGAGTGAAAGAGTAATCGCAGTAGACGTCATAAACGTTGGGAAGTTCCTGAACGCGATGCAGGAATATGATACAGTTGTGTTGACTTTTGTTTAAGACTCACAGCTCAGCTACTTATCAATATATAAGATAAAAAGCAACATGGTGTTGATGGTCATATTAAGATTTGTACTCAACTGTTTGAGTGGACAGATGAGGTGAGAGAGTTGGACATAAACTACTACAAGACTGAAATGCTCTCTCAATATGCATCGTTTTATTCAAATAGAGATACATGTTAATAAAGTTTTATAATATTTTAAAAAGTTCAGTAAGAATTTTAATACAAAGTAAATCTTTGACATAATTGAAAACTACAGGTTAATTATTCTAAAGATTGATATGCAAGATGGAGTCTTTAACATCCATTATTTCTCTCATACTGTACAAACCCCAAAGCACTGTCCAGCTATTTAGCTTTGCATCATTTGCTAATCAATTGTTGAGTCAAGGCGGGAGGAAGAGGACATGACCGTATCCCTCTTTGAACTTCGTGCATGATTTACCAAAGTGGCCACTAACTCACTGATCATGTTAAAGACACAGCGGAGAGGCTCGAGGCAGCTGCTCCTGCAGCCTGAACGCTGATTTTTGGAGTAAAGAATGCTGTTTACATCCCCCAAAGCACCAGCGGGTCTAGCACTTTATTCTGGAGGAAGTCATGCTTGTGAGTGACACGCTGAATATATCGCCTGCTCCTGAGAGAACAGGAAAGAGAATTATACTGTATGCTCCACCATGCATGGCTCTAGATAAAGCACATTTTACCAAGACTGAAGAACTTTTTTGAAATTATTTTCCTCCAGAGATGTGCACTGTGCGCGAAGCTGGACACATTTGATACAAATACACTTTCTATGAAGCCCATACCGATAAATCATCATGTGTAATTATTTGTATTATGTAATCAGATTATTAACTCTAATAATGCAGCCTAAGCATTTAGGAATGGGCTATAAGTAATTAACTGATGCTTTATAACCATGTTATTACGCACATAAAATTATTCTTTCTAATGTTATGTGCCGTACTACACAAAATTTGTAACTACTTTTAATTTGGGAATAAATTTATTCTTTTTCTGCTGTATGATTTTAAAAACGACAAGGACACCTGATATAGATCCAGAAAAAGCTTACTGCGTGTGTATGTGTGTGTGTGTGTGTGTGTGTGTGTCCCAGTGGTTTTTGGATATTCATAAATGATTAAAAAAAAATCTATTTTGTCAATCATATTGCAATGAATTATCAATAATAAAGAAATCAATCATATTTGAATCAACAATGATTTTATAAAGTTGATATTTTTGTAATATTTTTTGTACATTTTTGTGTTGTTTTTTTTTTCTTTGGCATTTTAAGTTTTGTATTTATTTTACTAGAAAATACCTTTCAAATAATTCAATATATGAACTTTATTTGGTGATGAACAATGAACATTGCTGACTCCCCTGTAGGCTGGTTTGCAGGACAGTGAGCATCTTTGTCTGTTCTCACATTCTTCACTTAACCTGAGTTACTCAACTCATCAAATTCCTATTGCAAGATGAGAGAAAATGTCACTTTTATTTATCTTTCCTGATTTTTTTTTTTTTGAATCTGATGAATGAGATTAAATGTCACAACCTGCATTACTGTATGTTTAGAAACATAGATTTAATGAGGTTGGCGGTCCTTTAAATGAAGCCGTGTGGTCACAGGAAGCCATGGCTCATGCTGATCTTTAGATATACATGGCGTTTAATCTTATTAACCCATTGTAACACTCAGATGAACGCTATCAGGTGGGTGTAATTGAACATGTGTGCTGACATTCACACTGTTTGTCTTTGATCCATTTTTAATAACGCATATCTCTCTGCGCCTCGAAACCCTCTTGACTTCAGCGACCCGACGCACCTCTCTGCTTCAGAAGTCTCACACGGGTCTGAATCTCACCCGACGCCCCAGAGGAGTTCACCTAGCTATAGTAATTCTATTCGGTGTGTACCGAATAAACATACATCCAGAGAAATATACCCAGAAAAAGATTTCAGTTGCTTCCTTCCTTCTCTCTTTCTTACTTTGTTGAGTTTTCAATACCACATAGTCAGTCATAATAGGGGGAAATAACCTCCACAAAACATGGTGCTGTGCATCACAAAGAAAATGTCAATACATTTAAAAAGTTTTCTTTCCCTTTGTGGGGCAAGTTGCATGATAGGATAACACTTGGCCAAAAACAAATTCTCCTCACACACCGCCTCCACTCCAATATCCTTAAAATGAAAGAGGGATATGAGTCACTTATGGTGTGTGTGCGTGTGTGTGTGTGTGTGTTTACATGCTTATCTCTAGCAGGCACTAAACATGGATTTGGAAAGCAGCTTTACTGAAAAGGGGGGCCTTGACTGCCTTTGCACCCAAAACTCAAGGGGAAGTGCTGCTAATTTCCTATCAGTGCTAGTGTTCTGGAGCAAGAGGTTAAGCAGTTCTGGCATGTGTGTTGCTTGATTAGCATCCCCGAAGAGTAATCAAGGTGTGAGTTAGCGAGGCAAGTTAAGCAGAGACAATAACGGCTAGACGGGCTGCTCAGGGGATTTGTAAAGTTATTGTACTGCTGACACGGGCAGGACTTTAAGGCAACAAGGCCACCTCACTCTCTTTCTCTCATTTGCGGCCTGGCTTTATGTGCCTCACAAATCTCTGTGTCATTAACTCAGGCCACTGATGCACACTGGGATAAGCCGATGCTCCGTCCACTTCCTTGGCCAAGAATGTCTTTATTAGATCGCTAGAATGCCACTTTATTTATAATGAAGCCAACTGCATCAGGGGAGATCTGTACTAATAAAAGCTGGGGTTTGATTTCAGACTTCTATGTACTTTAAGTGCTGATGAATTCTTGTGAATGCAAGTTGAACACAGTGATCCAGTGGAGATTTAGCTCATTATTCCAAGTGTGAGGTTTTGATTTACTCTTTAATTATTATAGGATTTATTATTCATATCTATCTATCTATCTATCTATCTATCTATCTATCTATCTATCTATCTATCTATCTATCTTTATTGTATATATAGTGTATATATGTACAGTATATGCTCCTTTACGATAAGATTCTGCTTCTATCTTATACGTCTCTCTTCATTCTTTTCCCTCCCCTTTCCCATTCCATCTCTTTCCATCTATACATTCCCTTCTTCTGATATTACACGTGCAGGAAATGCAGAATTAGAAATATATCTGATGTTGTAGTACTCGACGAGCTGAGACTCTGTTGATGACAGGACAATTCGATTTTTGACAGTTTAATTTACTTTTTTTTCTCTGTTTCCAGTGGACAAATGCTAAAGGATAACCCAAGTCACCTGGTCCTGTGAATGGCTCATGACTCACTGAAAAAAAAAAAAAACCTGATACAAAGGTATAAAATCATAAATAAAGATTCAAGCTACTTAGGCTCTGATGTTTACATGTAATCCACTCTGCTTGTGATCAGTTCTGTCTGTGATCAGGTCTATGTGTGATCAGCTCTGTCTGTGATAAGTTCTGTCTGTGATCAGATCGACATATGATCAGCTCTGTCTGTAAAAAGCTCTGTCTGTGATTAGGTCTGAATGCTATCAGTTCTGTCTGTAAAAAGTTCTGTCTGTGATCTGGTCTACATGTGATCAGCTCTGTCTGTGAAAAGTTCTGTCTGTGATCAGGTCTATGTGTGATCAGCTCTGTCTGTGAAAAGTTCTGTCTGTGTTTAGGTCTATGTGTGATCAGCTCTGTCTGTGAAAAATTCTGTCTGTGATCAGGTCTATGTGTGATTAGCTCTGTCTGTGAAAGATTCTGTCTGTGATCTGGTCTATGTGTGATCAGCTCTGTCTGTGAAAAGTTCTGTCTGTGATCAGGTCTATGTGTGATCAGCTCTGTCTGTGAAAAGTTCTGTCTGTGATCAGGTCTATGTGTGATCAGCTCTGTCTGTGAAAAGTTCTGTCTGTGATCTGGTCTATGTGTGATCAGCTCTGTCTGTGAAAAGTTCTGTCTGTGATCTGGTCTATGTGTGATCAGCTCTGTCTGTGAAAAGTTCTGTCTGTGATCAGGTCTATGTGTGATCAGCTCTGTCTGTGAAAAGTTCTGTCTGTGTTTAGGTCTATGTGTGATCAGCTCTGTCTGTGAAAAGTTCTGTCTGTGATCAGGTCTATGTGTGATCAGCTCTGTCTGTGAAAAGTTCTGTCTGTGTTTAGGTCTATGTGTGATCAGCTCTGTCTGTGAAAAGTTCTGTCTGTGATCTGGTCTACATGTGATCAGCTCTGTCTGTGAAAAGTTCTGTCTGTGATCAGGTCTATGTGTGATCAGCTCTGTCTGTGAAAAATTCTGTCTGTGATCAGGTCTATGTGTGATCAGCTCTGTCTGTGAAAAGTTCTGTCTGTGATCTGGTCTATGTGTGATCAGCTCTGTCTGTGAAAAGTTCTGTCTGTGATCAGGTCTATGTGTGATCAGCTCTGTCTGTGAAAAGTTCTGTCTGTGATCAGGTCTATGTGTGATCAGCTCTGTCTGTGAAAAGTTCTGTCTGTGATCTGGTCTATGTGTGATCAGCTCTGTCTGTGAAAAGTTCTGTCTGTGATCAGGTCTATGTGTGATCAGCTCTGTCTGTGAAAAGTTCTGTCTGTGATCTGGTCTATGTGTGATCAGCTCTGTCTGTGAAAAGTTCTGTCTGTGATCTGGTCTATGTGTGATCAGCTCTGTCTGTGAAAAGTTCTGTCTGTGATCTGGTCTATGTGTGATCAGCTCTGTCTGAAAAGTTCTGTCTGTGTTTAGGTCTATGTGTGATCAGCTCTGTCTGTGAAAAGTTCTGTCTGTGATCAGTTCTATGTGTGATCATCTCTGTCTGAAAAATACTGTCTGTGATAAATTCTGTCTGTGATCAGGTCTATGTGTGATCAGCTCTGTTTGTAAAAAGCTCTGTCTGTGATCAGGTCTACATGTGATCAGCTCTGTCTGTGATAAGTTCTGTCTGTTATCATGGGGTACATTTAAACAGCTGTATGTGTGATTGTCTCACATTTAAACATCCTTCCACTCTGGTATTTTTTTGCGTTTGATATCCTCAGCATTCCCTGGAAAGCAAATTAAGGACACAGCAGCTGGAAGGCTGATGCAAGGCATCCTATTTCTTTACCCATCTCTGCTCTGTGTGGGTTAATGCAGAACTCATCTAATCTAGTCTTCTTTATTACTCTTAATTCAACTCTGCTCTATTCCACTGTACTCTACTCTTAACTTCTCCATTCTACTTTACTCTAGTCTACTCCATTTCACTATACTGTGCTTTATTCTATTCTTAGCTGTACGCTAATCTACTCCTACTCCTGTACTACTGCCCTTCAATCTACAGTATTCAAGTCTACATTAATCTACATACTTTATTTTATTCATTTCGGTGCTATTCTACTCTATTCTTGTTTTATACCATCTATTCGACTGTATTCTATTTTATTTCTCTCTCCTTTAACCTACTCTATCTTATTTCAGACTCTGATATCTTGTATTCTGTTTTATTCCTCTCTGAACTACTCCATGAAAACTTTATTCCTCTCGTCACAGATCCGTTCTACTGTACGCATTTCTAATCTGAAATTTCTATTCTATTCTATTATACCTCTTAATTTTAGTAGAAATAGGCTCTTCAAGTGTTCTCTTGTGTGTTTATTGATTAGTCATTTTCTTAACACCAAACCAACGTTTACTTAGACTCTTTCTGCACGGGGGGAAAGTGAGAAGTCTTAAGGGTTCTAAACTGTCTTGCTTTCCAGACTTGTAGTGAAACTGAAGCTCATAAATAGAACAAAAGTGTCAATGTGTCAGGATTCCACGTCAAGAGCAGAAAGTGGGACTTTATCAACATAAGCTGAGAGGTGAACGAAAAGTGCAAGGTAATCAATCTTTAGCGAGCTGGAGGAAGAAAAGGAGAGAAAGTGTTTCATCAGGTAAACACCTCTGTAAGGGCTTCATGGGTGAACTACAGGTCAAGTCACTGTGTCTGAAGATTGTGTGTCTCAAGAATATGTAAAATATTTCACACAGATCAGATGGATTTACTGGATGTGGAGTACAATCTGATGTATAAGAAATCAACATAATGTTTCTCGCAGTGTCTGAGTTTGTATTTTCCATCAGATTATTATTATTATTATTATTATTATTATTATTATTATTATTATTATTATTATTATTATTATTATTGATTCATACTTTATATTTTATTTCCTATCCATATTAACTAAACCAGGTATTTTTTAAAATTAAGGATTGTGACAGATACAATGTTTTGCATACTGTAACATATATCTCTTTATCTTTCAGCAGACACACAAACACACACACACACACACACACACACACACACACACACACACACACACACACACACAGACAGCTCAGTGCAAAGGACATGGCTGCTCTAAGTTGTCTCCTAGCCTATTGCTTCTCAGATTGTCAGTATGTGTTCCGGGTTCCTGACATGCTCAAAAGTGAAGAAGAGGAAGAAGTAGAAAAAGAAGAAGAAGAGGAGGAGGAGGAAGAAGAAGAAGAAGAAGAAGAAGAAGAAGAAGAAGAAGAAGAAGAAGAAGAAGAAGAAGAAGAAGAAGAAGAAAAGAGAGAGGGTGGACAGAGACGAAAACATAGACAGACGGCAGCCTTTTTTCTCCACTCATCTATCCATCCTCTCATCCTGCAGCATCTGTTTCTCTGCCAGCTATTTTAGCACACACTCTCCTGTCATTTCAGAGTTCAGCGTCTGCCGCTCACAAGCTGGGAAAAGGGAGGGGTGGTAGAAAAAAACGCAGGATGCTCTGGCCCATTGTACTTGCTCTTTTGACCCCCCATGTTGCCCATGAGCAGTGAAGGAGAACTTTTGACAAGCGGTGTCAGGAGTGACAGGCAATCTCGTTGGGTTGAGCGGGGACGATGAGCGCAAGTTTGAAAGGCATTTGGAGTTTTTTTGGGCCTTTTTTTTTCTCCAGCCGCATGTATTTAAAGCCACACCTGCCTGCTGGCCTGGACAGAACAAGGAGGTGTATGTGTGTATTGTGTGTGTTTGCATGGACACCAGACACTTATGTTAAACAGAATCATATGGCCACCTGCTCTCCTTTGATGTCAATCTCAGCAGCTCCGTGGGATGCATTGCATTTACTACCAACATGGACATATTTAATAACATGAATGTGTGTGTGTGTGTGTGTGTGTGTGTGTGTGTGTGTGTGTGTGTGTGTGTGTGTGTGTGTGTGTGTGTGTGTGTGTGTGCGTGTGTGTGTGTGTGTGTGTACATATGTATACGTTGACAAAGTACCAGAATTTTTAACAGAATTTTTCTACTACAATTACTGGAAGCAGTGATTTTTTTTTGGCACTCAATTTTTTTAGGTGAGGCTACTAGGATGTTTGGATGCTGATTAATAATGAGTGTACCCCATCACAGTAGGTTTCACAGCATAGATAGATAGATAGATAGATAGATAGATAGATAGATAGATAGATAGATAGATAGATAGATAGATAGATAGATAGATAGATAGATAGATAGATAGATAGATAGATAGATAGATAGATAGATAGCCCTACGCAAAGGCTTTTGGTACTTGAGTACTACTTTTCCCATCTTTCTGGAGAGAAAATCACTTTGCAAAATTATTTTTGTTTCATCACATCATTGACAGTCATCACATCATTAATAAATTAAATATAAATACATTTTATATACATTTTGTATTTTCATTTGTGTATATTTTCAACATATAGATAAGATAAACAAAAGGCCAATCAGACAAAGGCATGACGCTGATTGACACACCTTGACCAAGCTGGATTTAACTACACCAAAAATGACATGCCAAAGCCTTAAGTCCCACTGGAAGCCACATCAGTGAACAAATATTAAGGATGCTGCGTCATCATCATGTCTCAATGCAGATAAAGCTGGTCTTCCATAACAAGCACAACCAGCAGCATTATAAGGACTCAGCCTCAGGCTTCGGCTTTCTGGCTCGGTGAGTGAGATCAGCCTTTAACCGTGCGTTTATGCACTACAGAGCACAAAGAGAGAAAGACCAAGCAAGACGCAGAGAGAGGAGAGAGGTGATCACAGCAAGCCGTTACAAGCAGGCAGAAATAGGAGAAATGTGACAACCCCCTGCCAGTAACTTCTCACTCATACTGGTTTCTGTGTACACACAAACTGGCACATACACATACACATACACATGCACATACACACACTGGCACATACACAGAGATAACAGCCTTCACAGTGAGCAGTTTTTAACCTCTTTGTTCCCCCCTGCAAATCACAAGACTGTGTATCTCTTACCACCTGATTAGTGAAAGCAATATAACCCAATAAATAAATAAATAAATAAATAAATAAATAAATAAATAATGTATCTACATATTAAGAAAAAAGATTAAGAAGACAAAGAAGAATTTATATAATAATAATAATAATAATAATAATAATAATAATAATAATAATAATAATAATAATAATTACAACAATAAGTATTATTATTATTATTATTATTATTATTATTATTATTATTAGACAGTATACACTGTCACATGCTGCAAAAGAAAAAAAGTTTTGACTGATTAATTTTATTGATTATGCACAGAGACTGTTTTTGTATGAAATCATTTAATAGTATGGAAGCAAGTAAGCAAGCAACAAAGGACACATGTCTAAAATAGGCATATAATATATAATTGATTTTATTTATTTTTAAATCTAATATATATTTTATGGTTTTATACAGTATATCTATATACTGTAGATGTATAAATAACTGTGTAAATCTCTAGATCCTTTTCTTTTCTTTCTCTCTTTACCCTGAATGCCATGGTCTCGGGGTCATATTAAAGGGTCAGTCTTGCTGGCAGCTCTTAGCACTTGGCAGGGTCAGGCGGGTTTGAGTGGACCTGTGAAAACACGCCTGTCATATTGTATTTCCACTACACCAGCACCTCATGTGTAAAGAGCCCTGAAAAGGAAAATAAATAAATAAATAAATAAATAAATAAATAAATAAATAAATACAAATGTTTGCTTCCCAATTTGAACCACTGTAAAAAAAAAATAAAAATAAAAATAAAAAATCCTTTGTCTATTTGGAGTCCAAGTATGAACAGTGTGTACAGTTTTATTAGATCCCCCCCTCAAACCCCCCCCCCCAACTCTCTCTCTCTATCTCTCCCTTCTTTCGTCCTCCTTCACTCTCACCCTCTCACCTCCCATGCATACTGCATTAAGCTAGGTGTCACATTATTAAACACTGCTCTTCTCCATTCTGGAGGAACATGACCCCCATTCCCCTCGTTTTTCACCACCAGAAAGAGGTGACAACAGAGTAATTAACTACAGGCACATCACACTTACCTCTCTCTCTCTCTCTCTCTCTCTCTCTCTCTCTCTCTCTCTCACATATTTTCTTTTTTTTTCTGCATGTTAATAACTCCAGTTTTGAATTGAGGAAACCGAATACCTTCTTAGAATTTCTAAATCGTTACGCCGGCTTTGTGGAAAGCGTTCATCTCAATGCTTTTCTCTTCTGTTTAACGTACTAACGCTGGGCCGACGTGAAACGTTGTTATTAAAAATGATCCCTTTCAATAACTCCGGCTCCGGAAACATACGACAGTCATTTCTTTGACGTTTCTCACTTCTGACTGTGTAGTTCATTTAATCGCCGTGGCTGGTAGCTGATTTCATTCAATTTGCTCCGGCTGTATTTTACCTCAGACGACAACAGCAACGTGCGGCAGCTGTCTGTGTGAATGAAATGAATGGCACAGCGCTGTATACATACTAACCTAATTGAGTCTCAAATGTGCAATTCATTCCACATTGCCATGGGGTTTTCATTTCAGAGCGCCCAAAAAGAGCCGGGGCAGTTTATATGTAAACTGGAGTCACTGGCTTTATAAAGTGAATTTCAGGAGGAAATAATATACTATATATCTAAAATTGAGACGGGTAATAGGAAATTGATTGTGACAATGCAATATTAGAAACACATTTCCATAATATTTTATTTATCATAGTTTCCACCTTTCATTGTCAGGGGAAATGTGTTTCATCTTGCACCGCAAACTGCAGTCTGTAGAGATTTTGACCCCAATATTCTGACTAAAATGAGTATACTGAGAAAGGAAGTACTTTTTTTTTCCCCTCTCGGTAAAATCATGCATAAAAAACAATTCATTTAAAGCATCTAAATGTTTTTAAATTATGCCTTGCAGTTTGATACACAGGGGATTCCTTCCTAAATTAAGCCATAATTCAATTTCTGAACTGCACATTTCAATCTTTTATGTTGTACCGGCTTTTTTTTTTTTTTTTTTTTGATTTGATTCCCAATCATGCAGTGTGATTTTTTTGAATCTGTTTGATAAAAATTCAAAGCAGGATAGATGCGTCGGGCGAAGATTTATTTTTGTGTCTTTTTAAATAAAGCAGAAATACAGGACAGGACTGCTTACTTTGTGCTAGCTGCAAGTTTTGCAATTCATAAAAAAAAACATATCTGTTAAGGTAAATGGCTTAAAAAATAAGAAAAACTTTTTAAACATAAACGTTACAGGTATGATGCTGAAACAGAGGGTGGAAATGAGATCCCTGTGAGACATTGGAAAAGTTAAATTAATTAAAATAAGAACAGATAGCAGGCGGCCAAATCCTGTGTGCGAGGCTGGAGGAGGCATTTCATTGGCCTGCCAGCACGGCGCTCCTTCCTGCCACAATGGAGAGTGCTACTACCGTTTTCACGCTGGCTGCATTTCCATTCCCCTGCTCTCTCTCTCTCTCTCTCTCCCGTGCACGCTCTCTTCTTTTCCTGTGGACACTCAGGCCGCGTGCAAAAGTCTTTTTCAACCTCTGTCCCCTTCAATTGAACACTCGGCCTATCCGTTTTTATCGATGTCAGAAAGTGTAAATCACAGCCCCATATTTTGTCATTCCAGTCATTTTAGTCACTAAAGGATTACTTCAAGTGACTGAACTCGGCTGTTATGTGCCTGAATCTCTGTAGCCTGGTCATCTCGGGGGAGACGAGAACAGGCTGTCCAGAGCTCCAGGTTCAGCTCTGCTACTTTCGGCCTGATTGATGTGCGCCGGCTGTCACGAAGCCTCACTTAACAACAACAACGCTATCCCAAAAAAACAAAAAAAAAAAAAAAGCATGTGAGAGATGGAAATGGACGAGGCCAAACGTCCCCGAATGTAATATTTATAAAGGGTTGGGGCTTGTTAGGTTTTTAAAAGCTTGTATTAGACCTGATCTACCTTTGGTGTCACTGCATATTAGAGCTATTAGTCGCTCATTGGAGGACAGAAAAAGAGAAGAGAGAGAGAGAGAGAGAGAGAGAGAGAGAGAGAGAGAGAGAGAGAGAGAGAGAGAGAGAGAGAGAGAGAAACCGGCTGTCACTGTGCCATCAATGTGGCGCCAATCAGAAAAACAAAGAGGGAAAATGCACGTGTTGATATTCTCGAAGCTCCATTAAACACTAAATAATTTATTTAGAGCTCTTGTATTTATTTATTCTTTTGTTTGTTTGTTTGTTTTTTGTTCTGCTTTATTTATGAGTCAAGTTTTGTATACATTTAATAAAGGGTTAGATTTATTAAAGCAGGTCATAAAAACTCTCTTTTTTCCATCTTTTACTAGAGAACAGATATTTTCTCTCCTGGACCCACTTCTGATTTATTGAGTAGAAAATACACTTCATCGAGTGGAAAATCAAGGAAAGAAATCCTGGAACTGATAATGTTGGCTCAGACCAAAATAGGTTTACTCACACAAATTCCCATGTCGAACACTCGAAGAATCGTACAAAAGCATCCTGCCAAGCTCGTGTGCTGCAACCTTCGTGGCACGAGGGGTCGAAAGATGAAGCCGGGAGTGTGTGGCGTTCATCTAAGGTGACTGTTTCTTGTGTTTATTATTAATATTCTACACTGATATGAAGAAATTAAAGGGTCAAAATGAAATGAAGGAAAGTTTAGCTGAAAAACAAACCTTACTGTTTTTTTATCGCTGACCTCTGTGTCTCTCTCTCTCTCTCTCTCTCTCTCTCTCTCTCTCTCTCTCTCTCTCTCTCTCTCGGATGGGGTAATTTTGGAGTGTAGTTCTCTCTGAGGAAGCAGAAGGGGAATTTTCACTTGCTGTAAGCCGACAGCACTCTACCTGCTGTTTGTGTTGAGCCTGTGCAGCTTGAGAGGTGTTGCATCCGCTGCTTTCACAGTGTTTCGTACACATTCTCCCCTCGGACCCGAGGTGTGACACTTTTTCCTCAAAACTTTAAAGACACACCGAGCTCTTGATTCTGCCCACAACCTGCTTTATAATATCTGACTGACCACGTTCCTCTGCTCTGATAGCCATATAAATAGAAATAGTGTTTTTTTTGTTTTTTGTTTTTTTTTTTTTTCTCAGAAAATACAATGAGGGAAGTTGTCATTCAGGAGCAGTTAAAAAAAAATAAATAAGTGTGCCAGGTATGTTTTGTGCATATGTGGTCTCTCCTGTTTATCCGAATGAATTCCCAAAGGTAGTTCATGCATATTTAACCCGCTGGTTAAGCAATAGGAAATGTAGGGTAGCCTCTTATTCCACATTTTCTGGACGCATAAGCATTGCTGCAGCTCCTTATAGCAGAACAAATATCCATGGAGCCCATATAGCCATTAATAAAATCCCCAAAGTAAACGGCTTGACATGGTACTCCGACTCACTGACCTATCCAATTTCCCAGCATTCCTAGTGTGGGCTTTTTCCAGCCATCAGGACCACCTCTCTCTCTCTCTCTCTCTCTCTCTCTCTCTCTCTCTCTCTCTCTCTCTCTCTCCCTCTCTCCACTATTTTTTTTCTGAGTTGTTCACTTGTGGAGATGTCTGACTGCTGTCGACAGACATCGGGAAATCAAAGTTAATGGAAGTGAGAGGGGGTAATGTGGACTGTCATTGTGTGTAAGTGGTATTTGTGCACTAAACTGGAAGCTAAGGACTGTGTGTGTGTGTGTGTGTGTGTGTGTGTGTGTATGTATACATGTGCTTCTGTACATTTAATAAATTGCACGCAGAGCTTGAGGAGGATAACATCATGACAGACAGCGCCCTGCATGTTCATATTGCTTGTATGTTAATCTTTGACAATCCCGCAGTCACTTACCATGCATTTTCATTTTTTATGAAAATTGATGCCTAAGCAGCTGAGTACAAACAGGTACTTGTAGCTGTCTTTGCAGAAATGATCTCTCAGTCAGGAATCCAAAGTCAATTCAACATGCTGGGGAAAGAGATCTTTATTTAAAAAAGGATTCATTTTGTAAAAGAGCACATGATTTGGGTAAAATCCTACTTAAGGAGTTTCCATATGTTTTTAGGGATTTTTTTTGTATTCTATTTATCATCGTGGACAAGCTAGAAGGTTAAACGTCACATTATCTGATTAAAACACAATGCATATCCTCTTTTCCCAAATGACTGTATGTAGCCTTTAAGTCAGTGGGTGGAACCTGACTATCTCTGAGTCATTACTATCTCCGCTGGTCTGTTTCTGACACCAGACTATTCTTTTTTACATTGTGAATATCATCACCATCGCAAGCCTTTTCATCACCTGCTTTGATTAAACCATTCTTTACTTCAGCGTGTCTCTCTGTCCACCCCGAACCTTATTGGTTGCATCTCAAGGTTACATTTGTCCATGATAAATACCCCAATAATAGTAGCTGTTAAAGAAAGTCTCTTTTGTTTGGTATCTTTAGTGTCTATATGTGAGTGTGTGTGTGTGTGTGTGTCTGTGTGTGTGTGTGTGTGTGTGTGAAGTGACTGCGTCCCATTGTGTGGATTTATTTTCACATTTTCCACGTCCTGTTTTCTGTTCAGCCTCAGCAGTTTTAAAGGCATTACCTTGTCGGGTGGCTCTCGGTGCTCTGCAGGGGATGGCGTGCTGGAAAAGAAGAGAAAAAAAAAAACAACAATGCCAACTGCAACTTGACGGCACCGAAAGAAATCATCTCAGCGACAGCACTATACTCTAGTGGCGCTATTTAATTAGGTCACTGGCAAATAGGTTAGTAAGCTGAATTTCTTATCTGCGTTGTGTTTTCAAACATATGCATATACTGTATATTTGAATTCATGTAACCTGATCTGTTTGGATTTTCTCTTTCTCTTTTTTTTTTTTTTTTTTTTTTTTTTTTCTAGTTTGGAATAGTTTTAAATTGTTCCACACGGCAAGTGGCAGAAACCCACGAGCAGAAACATAATAATAAGCGACAACGTCAACATAAAAAAAAAACGTACAGCTTTAAGATTTGGTAGACATTTAGTATTCAACCCTGTGAGATAATTGTTACATTCATTCAAGTTACATGTGATCGCACCATGATAATAAACCATGTTAATCTGCCGACACAGAAAACGCCTGTTTCTGATTGGTCAGTGAGTATCAAATATTTCCTTATATCTCTAGAGCTGCTTCAAAATGTTATCACAAGTAAATATCAGTGAGGAATATGACAATAAAATTTATGACATGAATTTAACTTTGCTACTTTTGTTGGTTGCTAGATAGATAGATAGAGAGAGAGAGAGAGAGAGAGAGAGAGAGAGAGAGAGAGAGAGAGAGAGAGAGAGAGAGAGAGAGAATGCAAAAATACTGGTGGAGAAACTCTAGTAATCATAGCAACAGTTAAATAAATAAATCTAGTTTGGGATTTTATTAACATTCCTTTATAACTAATTAAATCCTAGACAGAACAGAATCGTACAGTGTTTAATCTGATGATAATACACTAGCTTAAGATATCATGCTTTAAAGTTTTGACCCCCTTTAATTCAGATATATTATAATCTATAATGTAAGTATAGTTTTGGACAAATATATAATTATGATATAAACCATACGATCAAGGGTTACGGCGTATATTTTTTTTATTAATCATTGTTTGTTTGTTAGCTCTTGTAAGTGCTGATGGTTTAATATAGACAGAACTTGTGATAGTATTCAGAAAATAAAGGACAACAGAGGTTTTTTGTTCATTATTTTTTACACTGTGACATTTAATTGGATGTTATATCTGTAATTACTTTTTAACAAATGCATACTTTATACAGCAAATTTGATAAGCACAATCTGTTTTTGAATAGTTATTAGTGTCTGTAACAATTCAGACGCTCCTGCTGTTGCTTACACACACACACACACACACACACACACACACACACACACACACACACACACACACACACATACATACAGCAAGCACAGTGGTTGGTGGTGTCTCGCGCTGTTGGCCCGTGGGAGGTTGGGAGAATAATGAGTGTTATAGGAGGGGAAAGGGTCTTATAGTCACACCCCCTCACTTCATCACTCCTTCCGTCCCTTCAAACATTCATCCATCCGTCCATCCACTTTCACTGTCCATCTCTTGATCCTCAAACCGACCCCCTCCCTGTTACCACCTGCTGTCTTGTCCAGTGCTGGCACATCCACGCATACGCCTGTACACATATACAGAGAGAGAGAGAGAGAGAGAGAGAGAGAGAGAGAGATACTAAGGGAGGCTTGAACTGTCCAGAGAAGTAGTCAACAATTCAAAGCAGCGTACAGAGCTTCTTGAAAAGTGTATGTAAGAGAAAAAAAATGCAAGAGGGGAGTGACACAAACATGCTGGACAGAGCAGCCAGCCATACCAAAGGGGGGATGATAGAAGCTCAGCGAAGAGAAAAGAGTCTTCCTCCTCCTCCTCCTCCTCCTCCTCCTCCTTCTCTAACACTACCTCTCTCATTCTTCCTCCCAGACCAGATTTTCTCTCTTATCTCTCTGGGATAAGGAGGTTTAGAGTTTGAGGATGGTTTCTATGACTCTGAACATGTCTGCCATCTCCAGACTTGCTTATTTATTAAGCAGCCCGAGACACTCAGGAGGTGGAGAGCAGCCAAAAATGACTGAAAGTGACAGTGCCTCGGATATCATGGGACTCCTGAAGGCAGCTTTACTCTGATTTGACCTGACAGTTAAAGTGTGTGTCTGCATGTGTTCGGACAACAGGCCGTAGATATGTGGCACGACAGCGTTGTACAAAGTGATGCTTTCTTTCATGCAAGATGCTGTTTAGACTTGCCTTGTGTATGACATTTGTTTTGTTTACATATTTTAACAGGGATCAAATGCCTTTCAGTCTTCATCTAAAGAGAAACATGTAAACCACAAAGTGGAGAAAATGAGCATGCAAATGATCCAAGTGTTGAGAATTCTGAGATATTATCTATTGATTCTTCTTCTTATTATTACATTCATGTACATATTTGACATCTTTGACGTCTGCTTAGATGTTTTTTTTATTAGTCATTATTCTTTTTTTTTTATTTAACTTTTCTTCTTCTCACTCAAAGTGTCTAATTGTTTGTTAGATTAATCAACTGTCTTCTTACTAGCACACCATCTGAAACAACGCCTTAATCATGGTAATGTGCAGTATACCTAACAGTTCAATTCAATTTAATTCAATTCATTTCAAATTTATTTGTTTAGCGCTTTTAAGAATGGACGTTGTCTCCAAGCAGCTTTATATAACATAAGAAATATAGTAAAAGATTAATATAATAAAAAGTCAAAGATTAATATAATACTTATATTTAAATATGTTTGTATTTATCCCCAGTGAACAAGCCTGAGGTGACTGAGGTGACTGTGGTGAGGAAAAACTCCCTTAGATGGAAGAGGAAGAAACCTTGAGAGGAACCAGACTCAAAAGAACCTCAGTCTCATTTGGGTGACACTGGAGGGTGTGATTATAAATTATTATAAACACTGAAGCGTGCTATTATGAATAACATCCTTTCTACAGTCAGATACAGTCCGACAATTGTGCATTGATTAGGATGTTGTTGTCCTCCAATACCAAATGTAGTTGGCATCTTCTCTTTGCATGCCTGAAATCCTCATGAAGCAGAATACAACTGGAGCTGGTACATCTCTAGATGACTCAGGAACCTCACAGGGTTGGCTTCTTCTCACCGAAGGTTCGAAATCGAAATTATCAAGTTTGGTATTATGTAATGGTGAAGATTATGTAGTGTACTCTTTCAGTCCCACAATGCACCATGATATGCAGTGTAAAGAATGATCTTGTCTAGTGCAGTAATGCACTACAGTATGCTGGTTGATTGGATTGACCTTACTGTAGTCATGAAATGATAATAAATATTTAAAATGATTTATCATTAGATATCATAACACCAGGAGGAATTGGTGTTGCTTTGACTGCAACACTCAACTGTGACAAAATATATATCGTAGCTTGTTCTTGAACCTAGTTGGTTTGTGGCTTGTACTGTTAAATTGTTAAAGGTTTACAGCAGCTAGATATATCAATAAAGTAACAAGATCCAGCTCTTATCCTTCCACTGAAAGGCCATGTCATTGACATCTAGCTAGAGGTTTAACTCTGTACCACCAACTAACTTTATTCTTGAAGTCTTAACTTTTACATTATACATGTTATCTTCTATGGAGTTTGTTGAATCTTTTGAGCTACAATTGTTACTGAAACCTAATAATGAGCCAACATGAAACATGAAGCATGTTACATTAAACATTTTTTTTTGTACCAGCTGATTATTTGATTTAATCACTGGCTAATTGTTATAGTCTAAATTGGCGATATGGTGAAAGTGCAATGGGTCTGAAGGTTAAAGTGCAAATCTTCTGGCTGGTTGTGGTCCAGATTCAGTTTCTGTAACACATCCTCTGTTGCATCGCTGTTGAAGATTTTCACAGGCTTTGATTGGTTTTAAGAAGGATGTAGTTTGTGGCTCTAGTCAAAAAATGGGTATTGAAATCGACTTCAAATCAATGTGCTTTAATTGCGTCCATGATCTAATCACTAATGGTTAAGCATTAAAAGGTAACTGTTGATGCTGGCTATTCATCTTATTTGCTTACCTAGACCTTTTGTTAAACAAATAATTTTGTGCATTTTATCCAAGCTTAGTTTTAGTTTCAATTCAATAGAACTTCCATGTCATAATTCTCCTTCACGCAGTGCTTCGTACTCCTATGTGATGTGATCGTATTTCAGTTAGTGTTATTACAGGTAAGGATGCAGCTAGTCTACATGTAGCGTTCACGTGTTATCGACAGACCACCCATCCTTTTCTCACCTATTCAGCAGGTCTGACAGTGATCGTCCTTACCTATCATACGTTCATGAATCACAAAACCGAATGCAGTCTTTAATATCAGGTGTGATTTGTGAGTTTTTAAACCGGCATGCTCACAAGGCAGCTAGCTCTCGGGCCCTCTCCAAAACAGTCTCTGCAGCAGGGGGATGATCCATCATAAAACAGAAAACAGCCCGATTAGCATCTCATTTTCCCCCGGCCCGAACCCCCTGGGTTAAAACGCGCCCGTAATCACCTGTGCGCCAGAAGAAAAAGAATCAAATGAGAGCTGCAGTGGGGAGACAGAGGGGTGGAAACACACCACCTCCCACAAGGACCAAATGTTGTCAAATTCTCCACAAACACACGTTTTTGAAGAGTAATACATTTTCCGAGCCTGATACGGCAGCCTCGCTGCCTATTGATAAATCCTTGTTAAAATTTTTCACAGTGCACGGCTCATCATCCAGTTTTCAGTCACAGTGTGTTCGAACCACCAGAACGGCTGGAAAATGATGCCTGCCAGTCAGCGCAGGCCCTACCGAGCCCTCTGCTTGAACGTTAATAATCTCCCTGCAGTAATTGCTTTAAGTTGAAGAGGGGTGCACGTTCTGCACCCCAGGGGAGTCCACATCGAATAATTTATTCATCAGCCTGGGAGAAGAAGCATGCAGGTTGCTCGCTGCCTGGGCTCGAGAGTGTAGCCGAGTGTTTACATCAATCCACCGCTTTTTAACAATACACCCTCCTTACCCTTGATTGGTCAAGCACCGAGGCTCGTAGTGTATTTCCAGACATGTGTGTGTGAGTGTGAGTGTGTGTGTATGTGAAAGTGAAAGTGAAGTGGAGAGAGGCTCCTCATCAGCCGGTGGCAGTTCTTATATTACTAATGCATCACTGGAGATACACACACACACACACACACACACACAAAGACACACACACACACACTATGTATTGACTGAAATATGCATGCTTTTCTACCCCATTAATTCAGTCAACATACAATTAGTTCATGCATATAAATAAAGCAGCAGGTATGAACACAGTGATGGGGTCCTGAAAAGCATACAGGAGGTGCAGCCATATGCTTTACACCACTCCTCCTTCCCTCATACACACAAACACACACAGCCGTGAGAACCAGAAAATGTCATTTGATCTGATGTGATTATATTACTAGCCTAATACGGTTGCTTGTCAGCTACGAGTCAGCTATAAGCATTAATAACGAACATTTAATAATGGCCCCTGTTGTTTCACAGAGCTGTTCAAGTCAGCAAGGTTCAGAGAGAAGAATTAAAACATACAGTGATGAAATCTAAAAGCCTAATTAACAAAACAAAGCTGACAGCTGATTTTCGACTATATTGTAAAAGTACTGAAGGGAGTTATTTAATCACATCTCAGCATCAGTAAGTGAAGAGTGCACAAATTAAAATGTGTATTATTTATGTGGACTATACAAACCAGTTAAAATAAAGTCACTTAAGCAAGTAGTGTAATTATTTATTCATAAGTCCAAGTTAATGGAAAGATTGGTTCCTAGACTGGACAAATCCACATGCAGTTGATTTGTTTATTATAAAACATTTTCATTTGAATGATATTAAATTATGGCATATAATATAGTATATAGTATATGATGAAGCATATTATACTTCATTAATTTGTCAGGGATGTGATGCACAATCATACCTCGGGTGTGTGTTAGTTAAGGACGAAGCTCATCACTGGGTTAAAAGGTTAAAGCCCTCATTTATTAACGTAAAGCTTCAACCCAATGATAAACTGGACTTAAGTAAGGCTGAAGATCACATCCTTCATAAAAGGTCATAGGCTTGAAGATCATGACTTAAAAGTGTAAATGGATCTGGAACACAAATTCTGGTGTGAAGTGTGAGAGAGTGAAAGAGAAACAGAGAGAGAGAGAGAGAGAGACAGAGAGAGAGAGAGAGAGAGAGAGAGAGAGAGAGAGAGAGAGAGAGAGAGAGAGAGAGAGAGAGAGAGAGAGAGAGAGAGAGAGAGAGAGAGAAAGAGAGGGAGAGAGAGAGAAAGAGAGAAAGAGAGAGAGACAGAGAGAGAAAGAGAGAGACAGACAGAGAGAGAAAGAGACAGGCAGAGAGAGAGAGAGAGACAGAGAGAGAGAGAGAGAGAGAGAGAGAGAGACAGACAGAGTGGAATAAAAGGATACATTTGTTTCCTAAGAACACAAGTTTATGTCGTTTAAAAATGAACTGAACCAGAAACAGTCTATAACCTTCTTCTGTGAAGACTTTAATACATACAAATTGTGTACGACATCCTATTATGGAATAAAATGTATGCATATGGACAATATTATAAACAGTGACAACTATTTTGGCAACCATTACCATATATTTGAATTATGGTAGCTTAGCGGTTAGCAAGTCAGACTTCCAGGGTTGTGGGTTTGATCTCTGCCTCCTTTTCCTTGTGTGTGGAGGTTTTCCTAGTGATTCAGGGCTTTCCTCCCAGTACTCCAGTTTCCTCCCCTCGTCTGGAGACATGTAGTTGGTATGATTCTTCTCTGTCAAAGGGTGTCCTGTGACTTTTGCCCTCTGGGATAGACTCCATGTTCCCTCTGGCCCCGTGTAGGATAATCACTATAGAATATCGATGGATAGAAGTTCTCAGGAAATCCTCAACATGAAGAAGTCCTTTAAATCATTTAAAAATGGAGGGAGGTCAAAAAACCAAAAAGGAAAAATGGTTAAGGTGTCGGATTACCAACAGGAAAGTAGAGTACGAATGCCAGGTCCACCAAATTGCCCCTGCATGGCCCCTGAGCAAGGCCCTTAACCTTCAATTGCTCAGATGTATGAAATGAAATAAAAACAAAAAGGGTGTCTGCCAACTGCTGTAAATGTAAATGTTACAGATGTTGAAATTGGGTTAGTCATAATGCAATAATGTGGAACTCATTCAAATAAATAAATAAGGAAGTAATGCAATAGATAAGGAATAATGTGTGCTGTTAAGACAGATGTTTTACAGGTTATCTTTGTGTAGTGTTCTAGATCCTTCTAACAGCCATTCTCAGAGAAATTTCACCTTTTTTAAAAAAAAAGTTATCACAATTAATTTCAACCTGAAACCAGGCTATTTTTAATACCTCAGCCATATTCATATTTATGCACACAAGGCCCTGTTCACTTCACAAGCACTGGAATGGTGAGTCAGGGGACACAAATGGTGCCTGAGGTCTGCTGGAACAATTTTAGGTTAAGCACCTTGCTCAAGGGCACACAGCCATTGCTCAAAAGAGGGCCACTTGAACCTGCAACCTCCTGGAACAAGGTTAACATCGCCAGTCCCTGCACTGGGACCAAACCAGGAATCACTTTAGTGAGTCTCTAATCCATGAACATACTTAGCTGGCTAACTTATTCATTTGAAATTAGAAATTTGTTTATTTCTACAGCTAGTACTTGAAAACATTATTTACAGTGTTCACTATCACCACACAAAGCAGTAATGCTTTATATATGGATATACAACTAACGTCGTTTCTATTTAACAGCCTAAATCTATTCAGATTATAACGTTAGGATGTGTCTAATTCCGCTGTGTGGTTTGCTAAAGTAAAGAAAACTTCAGGGGTTTCCTTCAGACCATCATCCGACGGTTAATAGTTATTCCTTAGCCACTGCTAAACGCACTTCAGACCACTTCCTGTGTTTTCTCCTGCTATGTGCACTTGTATTAAAAGCCATAAACCATGCACAAGTGTCAGAGTCTAGCTGGGTCTGGCTCGCTCATCCAATTTCAGAGAGCAGCGCATGCAATAAACACACAGAGCCAAAATCCAGAGCCGTGGGTTTCAGAGGCCAAAACACAGACAGATATTTATGATTTAGAGTATGAAATATCAAGCTGGATTATAGACACTTCTACATTCTTGTGTGATTTTACATGAACTGAGATGAGACTGATAATCAAAAGAGAATAAAGGGGAAAAAAAAAGAAATGGATTCTTTTTTAAATTTATTTGAATACAAGCAGATTAATAATCACTTTTCCTCGTGTGAGCTTTAGTCTGCGCTAACTATGTATGTGTGTGAATAGAGCTCCGATGCTGTTGCTATGTAAATAATTCTAATTCTAAAATATATATATATATATATATATATATATATATATATATATATATATATATTTATAAATATAATAATAAATTTAAAAGATCATATCGTATGCAAGACATGCTGCCATTTTACATGCTGAAAACTTTCTATTAATCAAAAGTCAACTATTGTAAGTTGACTCATACATAATGAATTGTGTGCAAACCTCCTGGGCTTAACAGATGAAAAAAAAAAATGAAAGAAAGAAACAGAAAAACATGAATACAGGCTGCATCTGAATAAAATTTAACCTGATAGCTGTGCATATTGTAATTGTTTTTTAATCATTTGGGACTAAATTATTCATTTACATCCAGTGTAAGTTCAGTCTGAGGCTTTTTTTTTTTCGGCAATTGTTTTTTTTCCAGATTTGAGTGTCATATATTTATTTATTTATTTATTTATTTATTATTATTGTGCAAATCATCACTATTCATCACATGGTTATTCATCACGGTTTCACATTGTTTGGATTTATTTATTATGTATGTGTAAGATCCCAAGAACATATCAAGGCATGGCATCGAGTTATGATTTCTGTTTGGGAGAAATGATGTGCTGAATTTCGCCTGTGTTTACAGCAGTTATTTATTTGTATTTATTAATAAATTAATTTATTTTATTAATGTACCCAGCTCTGTTTTAGGAGAAGGTGTGTCACCTGTGCAACAACTAATCACAAAGGTTTTAGAAAAGCATAACCTTCCCCTAAACCAAGGGTGTCAAACTTAAATTCACAGTGGGCCAATATATAAAACTGAGATGAAGTCATGGGCCAAAGTGAATATTTATTGAAAAATTAACTGCAACTGATATGTACAGTAATGTTCAACCTTTTTCATATGGAAACAAACTTTAGTTTTGCTTGAACACAGGATTTGGAACAACCAGAGCTTGATATTACAAACACATAAGAAATTAAATTTGAAATAAAAGACACATCAGTGGTGTTCATTTCTTATTTAAATAAATAAAATAAATGACGCCTCTCACTGGATCATTTTAAGTTCCTTTTTGAAGTGGATCTTTTTCAAAACCAACAACAAAACAACCAAAAATAAGAATTTCATTCAATGAAAATCCAACTTTTCGACTAGTGTCTTCTTATGTTATATTCTTTGGTTACAGACACGTTAGCTCCATTAGCACACAAGACAAACAGGTCTGTCCTTTATATTCGTGAACAGATAATCTGCCTCCCTCCTGTCTTGAAAGCTCCTATTATCCATCTTTCGTTTGGCCATTTTTGTGTAGGGTGGAGTTAACCTGCCCGATGTGACCGTAGCACGGCTGTTAACGACTGTCAACAGAGAATGAGGAGCGC
Source organism: Tachysurus vachellii (assembly GCF_030014155.1). NCBI lineage: Eukaryota > Metazoa > Chordata > Actinopteri > Siluriformes > Bagridae > Tachysurus > Tachysurus vachellii. The sequence goes on from NC_083461.1 coordinate 8,603,029, forward strand.
TTGCTGTTCGTGACTACGCGTCAATACAGTGGCAAGGCATTCTGGGATTTGTAGTATTAGCGGAGCATGTGGCTAGCCAGCTGTAATGCACATTTGATATGATCTCGCGGGTCAAATATAATTACACCGTGGGCCAAATTTGAGTTAGACACCCCTGCCCTAAGCCTTTAAATGGAGGTATCAGTTACAACTCCCTAGTATGTTTAGGCCCTAGTATGTCATTCATTCATTTTCTACCGCTTATCTGAACTACCTCGGGTCACGGGGAGCCTGTGCCTATCTTGGGCATCAAGGCAGGATACACCCTGGACGGAGTGCCAACCCATCGCACGGCACACACACACTCTCATTCACACACTACGGACAATTTTCCAGAGATGCCAATCAACCTACCATGCATGTCTTTGGACCGGGGGAGGAAACCGGAGTACCCGGAGGAAACCCCCGAGGCACGGGGAGAACATGCAAACTCCACACACAAGGCGGAGGCGGGAATCGAACCCCCAACCCTGGAGGTGTGAGGCGGACGTGCTAACCACTAAGCCACTGTGCCTCCCCAATGTTTAGGCTCAGTTAATCTTAGTTATCTAAAGTATTAGCTGGGCTTAAATGTATAATTGAATTATTTATTTCTTTTTTTGTAAATGGGTTTCTAAATTTTTTATTTTAAAGCACTTAGTGTGAAAGTATTTAGAATTTAATACTGCAAGGGGGCTTAAAATCCCAGATCAAATTCCAAGCTTCTGCTGAGGAAACAGGAAAATATCTTCGAGTGCGTCATTCATGCCTGCCCACTGCGCTAACCTCATTCTCTATGCGGACAACTCTCCCAAAATGGCTCAAGCTTTCAGATTCATTTAAATCCCTACAGTCTCTCGCTGCAGCTGCCACAGAGGACTACTTCATAGCACCTGAAAGCAGAGGCTTTGCATAACACTACGCAGTTATGAAGGTTAGTTAGCGGTTAGTTAGTGGTTGCGGCCATGTTGCTCTTGGCCAGGCTTCGCTTCATTCTTGGCACAGGTGCCGAAAGCAAAAGCAGGCTCAACTCTTGACATGACTTGGCTTGGCGAGTGAAAAAGCGAGCTGGCCTCGATTGGCCTGAAACTTTCAATGAGGCTTTTGTTTGCTTAGAGTGCTAGACCAGCCAGGGGGCATGCCGGCTTTAAGAACGGACAATTACTAACATTCCACACTCCGAATGAAACTAATTACTCACCATGAGAAAACTCCTTACTGGCTCACTTTGTTACAATCTTACATCATTACACCGCCAACTTCCTACAGGTTAGAGCAATCGGAGGGCTTTTTTTTTTTTCTTTCACTCAATGCACAGAGAAGTCAAGTCAAAAAGTGACATGGTGTTAGGCCTCACATTGTGGTTATGAATATGACTGCCTTCACTTCACATAGACCACAGACGGGTTCTAAGTTCCGACATATTTAATTGTTAGCCATTGCATTCAACTATATTTAACAGTTGGAAAGAGAGAGAAATGAGAAAACCAGTTGAAACACACACCTCCAACGCTCCATATGAAAGCTTAAGCTGAAGCAGACAGGCCCAGTTTAGTAGACTTTAGTTACAGCGCATCTCCTATGCTCCCCTTCCCTTTCTTCTCATCTCCATCAAAAAGACAGATGGCCATGTCAGAGTCGTAAAGTGGCGGCCGTTTATAATTCGACGGCTTTTTTTTTTTACTCTCTCTTAGTCTAATATCAAAAGTTATTTTGAAACTGTAAAATTATTACTCTCTCACTTTCCGGATGAGGATGAGGGATCTCGATGATGAGGTGACAACGTATCATATTTCCATCCTCCCTCCACTCGCGCCTGTCAACAGCAAATTCTAATACGTGTGATTGGCAGGCCGACATTTTTACAATCTCATGTGAAAATGTGTGTGAGCAAGGGAAGGTGGAGGAGGGTTAGTACGCTTCTCCAAAACACTTTCTCTTCTATTTTCCCGGAAGGCTTCTTACTCACGCAGCTTAATTATTCAACTCTTCTCCTATTAGTGTGACAAAATGGGGATCCTATGCAAGTAACAAAGTATATATAGACAGTTCATCCCTATAGATGATTAAAAAATATATATAGACTATAATAGGTTGATGCAATCATCTTTTTAGTTACTGTTTTTTTAAGAAAAGTAGCAGTAAAGATGTTGGATTACTGATTGGATGGTTTTGAGTTTAAATCCCAGGACCACCAAGCTGCCAATGCTGGGCTCTTGAGCAAAGCCCTTAACCCTCAAATCCCTCAGACAGTGAGATGTAAGTTGCTGTGGATTAAAGATGTCTGGCAAATACAATAAATTTTTTAAAGTTAAAGAACTGCATATATTTACATTACAGGTATAAAACAGGAACTGTATTTGTTTAGTTCTCTAAATACTCTTATATGTGATCAGATTTAAATGTGAAATGGGGGGGGGGGGGGGGCATAAAAAACATAGGAACACCAATGTCCACAAAAATCTGTCTTTTTTGATGTGAACTTTGTCTCACATATCCAGCAGAATTTCTTTTTTCTCTCTCTCTTTTTCTATTTCTTTTTTTTTTTGTACTGTTTTCCAAAATATAACCAGAATCCGATGACCCGGATCGGACTTACAGGAAGTTTGAGAGTAAAACAGATTTCTAGCAAACTTTCTTAAACAAATAAACAAAAGAAAAAGCTAAAAAAATGATTTAATTTTCATATCAGTATTTAGATTTTCTGCCTCCAAACTACAACCTTTATATATAGCCGTATACATATATAGTCAAAGCTCATGATGAAACAGAATTTAATTCACAATGAGTAAATAAATAAATCAATTTATAAAAAAAATAAAAAATAAATATCGCACATAACTCGTGTCTCTCTATCTCTCAGTGCTTGATGCGTATCTGATCATGCAACCCATCCTTTTGTGTTTGATTCCCTTCCTGTCATTACACTATGAATTGCCTCTTTGAAAATAATGACTACAGAGGCTCCAAATCGTTTTAAAAGAAAATATCAAAATGGCTTAAGCTACTTAGGATGAATGCCAATTATATTTTAATATTCAGCCGAGCATATTTCAGTTGAGGTGGGCGACGCATGCATAACTCATGGTGCTGGCCAGCTGCGGCTCGCAGCGAGTGCTTTAGTGGCAGGCTAATTTAGTGAAGAACTACCTGACTGATGGCATCCTCAATGAGCAGGTACTCTACTGAGGATTGCTCTGTGGTTATGAGCTCGCCGCTTCAGCTTGGCAACACAAAAATACATCAAGACCAATTACGATATCAACTTTCAGTCTGATACCCTTGCCACGCAAGTGCATGTATTTCTGCCCCAGGCACTTCAAATTGCATCTAATTTGAAATCTTTGGGGTTTTAATTAAATTTTAGAATATATGGAATTCTTCATTAGTACCTGTTTGGAATGGGTGATTATGCATCTGTCTCCCATTCTCTCTCTCTCTCTCTCTCTCTCTCTCTCATTAAAGTGTATGGATAGTCGTTATTTTCTTAGAAGCAGATTCAGCATAAGCTGCTGGAACGAGCAGCTCTGAAATGCTAAATATTATCCAAAAAAAAAGTTCGATCCCATTGAGAAATGGGATTTTGCGAGTTTTAATGAAATCTTCCATTTCTCTTAATGATTTGCAAACTGTTGCCTGATTATTCCTTGTATTGACCTTTTTTTTTCATCATAATGGCAATGAAAGCTATTAGCACGATTTTGTCAGTCTTTTTATAGAGTGATTCCCAGCAGCAGCTAAATTCTGAAGGCAATAATGTACTCTGATGTATTTTATGGCACTACAAGATGGAGGAGTCTATGAGCAAATGTGCCTTTTATAACCGAGCGATGTGCTTGAAGCCTCTAATTGTGCTTACACTGATGGCAAACAAAAGGCTTTTCTGCTCATATCCACTTTCAATGCATGCTTTCATGATGAGTGCAAGGCAGCATAAATCTGTGAGAGCAGGGAAGAGTTACAACCACCATTCTTATGATAATCGTGTGTGTGTGTGTGTGTGTGTGTGTGTGTCTGTGTATGTGTAGAAGTCATAGTTGCTTGATCTTGGGTGTATTGTGTAGGGATTAGTTAATATGTGTGTTAAGGCAAACTTCAACTTGTTCAATATTGTTATATTGTTAAATATGATTTTATTGAAATATTTAGTGTGTGTTTACTGATTCTGGTTGTAGTTTTTTTGATTGCTTGTTGTATTCCCATTATCCCTGTGAGATGTTAGCGGTTGTGTGTTGTCATTGCGTCACAAGAGAACATTGCTGGCACAGTTAATGTACAATAGTTGCGTCCCAAATGATAGACTATTATACACTATATTATTCTAGACTCTACATTATGTGATCTAGTAACTAGCGGATAAATTTTAGAAGGTTAGAACCGTCTCAAATAAAACATTAATGAAGTGTTTTTTTTTTTTTTTTCATTAACTAGAATTGCATCAAATGATGTCAAACGCACATAAAGCAACACCTCTAGGTTTTGAAAATGTTAAAAAAAATAAATAAACAGACCGTGGGCTGTTAAGAATTTAAGATATTTCTAAGATGTGTTTTTCACCAATGTATGTTGGCTATCTAAAGTATTTATTTATTTTTTTCTCAACCAGGATCAGTAACTGGAAGCTCCGCCCCTTTTCCATTATGTAAGCCAAGCTGTGTTAGTGTTAAAGTGTTCAATATTGCACTGTGCATCATCCAGGTACTTGTAGTGCACTTTTTCTTTCTAGAACACACTACGTATACACTATTTATACTACGAAAGGGCACTGAATATAAAAAACATATGCGATTTGAGATGCAACTAATGATTTTCAAATATTCAGCTGTCTCAAGCATATAGTGGTCATGTTTTATTGTCAGCTCCTAAAACTAAACGTGCAAGAGCTTCTTTTATTGCTCACCATTTTCCAGTGATGTTTAACATCATTCAGTAGATAGAGATCCATTATGGATGTAGTGCAGACACAAAATGTTGGACTCGAAGGTTTAGAATGTACTGTGGAATAGAGTTAGATACACCAGAGACTTAAGTGTATAAACCTGCTAGTTAGCAGTCTATGAAATGAAAAGTGTGATGGTTTTGACGTGAACCCCAAATGCTGAAGGGCTAAAGCACCGCTTTATGGTTCATCTCTCTTAAGGTTGAGATGAATCCAGGGTTAAATCCCACTGGCGGGTAGTCAAACAGCATTGTGGGTAATATTAAAAACATGTTAGCCAAAGTAAAAACAGACTGTTTGCATCAAACATCTTGATGAAATATGTTTAAACTACAATTCAGACCAAACATTACAACACAACTTATTTAAAGTGGAGTTTTTCTTTCCAATATAGTTTATGTTTATTCCTTTGTTTGATATGAAATGCAGGGACAAGATAAAGACTGTATAGATGTTGGGTGGATGTAATTATGTAACCGAAGAATGAGGCTTATGTAGAGGTTGTAGGTGTTGTATAAGCAGTATCCAGTCTCTCCTGAGTTTCTGTGTTAGTATGCAAAGTGCAGCCGGTGGCTGATGATGTGTCTGTAGCGGAGACACAAGAGCATGTCAGGCCACAGCCTCCCAACCTAAGATTACAGACACACATCGTCACCTTGTGAACCAACACATGCTGAGGAATACATAGATAACACACATGCACACACACACACACACACATACACTCAGTCACCTACTGAGTTAAAGCCTTTCACTGAAAACATTGTATATAAGTAACCATATTAGTTGTAATTTGAATGTACAGATTAAGGACGTAATTAAATATAAATACAGGTAACATGATCAGATCATTAATTTATTTATTTATTTATTTATTTATTTATTTATTTATTTATTTATTTATTTATTTATTTGGTACTGTTGTTGTTTGACCTAAACTCTGCTTTTACTGAGCTCCAAAATAACACCACATTTCTACCTGATTACAGCATAGTTCAGTACAAACTAAAAATATGTTTTTATTTATAGAGCTGTCGCTGAATATAACCTGCACAGACCATGCAGTGTGGTCAGCATATTTCTGCTGGAGTCTCCAAAAATACTCCATCCATCAATTTATTTGCTCTACCACTTTTCATACTGTATACAGGGTCATAAGAAACCTGGAGTCACAAGGCAGGGGACCCCCTGGACTGGGTGGCATCCCGTCCCATTACAGGGCACAATCTCTCTCGCACACACACACACACACACACACACTTACACACCCATTCACACACTACAAAGAATTTTGAGATGACAATCAGCCTACAATGCATGTCTTTAACTGGGGAAGGGAACCAGAGTACCTGGAGAAAACCATCGAAACATGAGGAAAGCATACGGACCCCACACACACAAGGAGGCAATGGGGATCAAACCCATACAAATGTCCTCCAAAAGTAATCATGGCATTTATCCTAAAAATTCATTCTGTCATTCTGCATCACTAATAAAATTACATATTGTCGCTGTCGGGCGGAAACCTCGTATGTCCAAATTTGGACAATTTCATATTTTTTCACATATCGATGCTATTGGTCAGTCCCCATGTGGGTCTGTTATTTTTACAAGTTATTAACCAATCTAACATCTTGAAAATAGCTTGAGTGCAAATCTCATAACTGCATTGGACACTTCAACTGTCCACCTCTTCCTCACTCCGCGGGAGAGCTTCGCGGCATATTTCTCCTCAAGAAGAGTCGCAACGAATCAACACGTCTTCTGAGGTAAATGACTTCAAAACACTGGGCTCAAAGAAAAAAAATCTTGACCCCCACTAGTTCTGGTGCTCGTCCGAGGACGGGAATTTAGCGCAAGACAATCCACTGCAACGCGGACTAAACCCTGTGCACTGCATATAAGGTACGGCGTTTTTTTAATTTCCTGAAAAATAACAGTTTTGGAGATACGAGGATTCCGCCTGACAGCGACGATATTCTATGAAAATCATAACAAAGCACTAGCGAATATTCGAGTCTCGAGTAGTGCTGTCTGTAATTCCAATCGTATGTTTACATTAAGGCGTTATTACTATAATTTCTATAGAAATAAATAAACAGTTGAAAGAAAATTTCAAAAGAACGTCATACAACCACTGAATAATGAACTGCAGCCTAAAGGACCTCATTTTGACTAAAAAAAAAAAAGTGTTCCAACATATTTTGAAGAAAAAATAATAATAAATCACTGATGTCATATTTTGTGAATGAACACTATCTTTCCAGTATTTTTCTAATATATAGCGTTTCCAGGAACATAGTGGTGATGCCAGGGTCATATTCGCTTCCAAATACTGATATGAATATTAGGAGCACTAAACAGATAAAATAAATAGTGGCAGTGCATTCAATCTGTAGTATGTACAAAAAAAAAAACAGATGCTTTAACAATGAAATCAAATGTAATCTTTAGACTCAATGATGAATTGTAAGTATTTCTGAATGCCTAAAAATATCAACTGAATACTCTTCACAAACACACAGTACATAATACATTCCACTAAGTTTCACAGTGATGAGAAGGTAAATGTTTTCTTTTGCTCAGTCAGTGTCTAATTAGAGATTTAGCTAAAAGTTAGCATGAAGGTTTTAACATTTCAAAATTCAAATCAAATACAGCTCCTGTCTTCAGTGTATTCTCCAAACCCATGACATATCCCCCCAAAAAACATTCCAGGGCTAGAACTTTTGAATACTAATGCATTAGGGGCCTTTCGGGAACTGGTAGGCAATATGATTGACAGATACTCCTTGTCCTGATTCGTTGGATGTTGGTGTTCCATGTAGTTTTTCCTCCCATTTTCAGAACCTCTGGCTCCACAAACATCAGAATTTCCTCTCTGAGCAGATATTTTATTGATGCCAGAATGTGAGAGGAACTTCACCAAATTTTATTAGAAAAAAAAAAATAGTCCTGACATAAAAATCACTGTCTCCACTTGACTTTTTCCTCACATGGTCATCACCATAGCAACAAAATAGCAAAAAAAAAGGTTCAAACTAGAATGCTTATTAGTTCAAGTTTGCAACTTGGAAAGCAGAGTACATTATTAGCGTCAAGATCACCGATGTTGAAGTTACTTGCCGCATCGATAACACTACCATGGAATTGATTTTATACTGTAAATATTCGCTATGTTTTACACCTCCTACAGACTGAGAAGCACTTTTCTTGAACAACTGTCAGGGAACTTTTGTGTAAAATGTCTTGTTTCTCTGGAAACTCTGTATACAAAGCTACACTTGCTACTACCTATACATTTCTTATTGAAGTTGAACTGCATTTAAACCCTGGGAGATTTTCTATACATATATGCATCTATAAATATATGCAAGAACAAGCATATATGCAGAACACACTGTGGTCCCGTTCTCAGACCAGGAATGTATGCATGAGCAGGTGGGAGTATGTCAAGAGTGGATTGACTTCCCATATGTAAACCTGGGATCTGATTGTTGACCTCGTAGATTCATCAACAATCAGGAAGATCAAGTGTCTGAGCTGTTGGTAGAGTCAACATTTTCTGACATGCTAATACTGCCAAAGCTAAACTGAAGTCTATTAAAAATTCCTTCAGTAGTGATGGAAAGTTGAGACACCGTGTCTGAATGGCTTTTTAACCTACAGGAAATGCTTCATTGTTTACACTGTGGTTGCGCTTCCTTTGATAAAGACTATAAGCATAAGCAAAAAAAGAAAAGAAAAAGAAAAAAGAGAGAGAGAGAAAGAGAAAGGTTAGGGTTTCTGTAAGTTGTAAAAAAGAAAATGCAATTCCAGCATGGACTCACTTATATTTAAATGAGACAAATTATGTAGAGTTAATTGGGTTTCTTCTGGGTTCTTCGGTTTCCTCCAATTGCCATTAGGTGTGAATAAGGATTTTAATGAATGTACTGCAACAAACTGTGTATATTCCTCATCCTGGGAGAATTCCCACATTATGCTCAGTGTTCCCAGATTGAAATGTTCAAATAAAATCATTACTAAAGTTAAATTGGCTAAGTATGGCTACTGTATAAGCAGGGTTACTATTTTATAGTAGCTTTTTGCATGATTTCATTCATAGTGACCCTGAGTGACCTTAAGCTCAGATTCATACAACAAAAACCTATCTGAATTTGAAGATATCACTTGTGTTGTATTTTACTGCTAACAGGAACACATTTTCTGTTTACTTTTTGCTGCTGGTTTCATCATCCTACCTTGTTTTTGTTGCTGAAATGAAGTCTCATGGTTCACTTTAATGGCATCCATAAATTCTGAACTCAGGAGTATATTGAGGGTCATCATGCTTTCTGCTGGTTTCTACTAAATGCACAGATTTTTTTTTTCCTTGTTAATCAACCACTGCAACACAGAGCTAGTTTCAAGTTATGGATAATTACTTAGTAATGCAATACCTGTATCTGCACATCAGGAAAAAGCCTTTATCAAAATCTTGAACTGAGGATCTAGATGTGGTTTGTGTAGTGTAAGGGATCATGAGTCTAGTTTGAGCCTAATAATGCACAAATTATGCACCCGCTTATTCTCATCAATGATGCATACAGCCAGTAATGGAGGTAAGTAGCACCTCTCTGGGAGAAGAAAGGAGGAGATTGCAATACTCGCTCTCGTGTTTTTAATCACGTCCTCTCAACTGATAAGTGAACGGGTGCTGCGATTCCACCACTGTGATCTTAAGGGAAAGTGAGGAAATGAAAGCTCCTCTCTCAAGCTAATCATTAGGGGGCTACACTCCCTCAGAGCACAGAACTTTCAAAGGACCTCCACATGGGGTCTTCTACATCAGAAAAAAAATAAAATTGAAAGAAAGGATCGGGCTGAAAGAGACCGACTAATAGCAGGCTCGCACAGTAATTTAATTGGAAGATATGTGAGTAGAGAATGAAACTGGGAAAGTCTTAATACAGGTAAGGAAGTTCAAATGAGTCAAGCCAAGTGGTGTGGAGTTCAACTTCAAATCATTGATCGACAAGAAGTGGGTAAGAATCTCTAAGTAAAAAAAACTGTCTTTGCTAAAAAAATTAAAAAAAAAATAAAAAAAAAATAAAAAAGGAAATCCTCAACACTCATGAACCAAGCAGGTGCACCAGTGATTGAGGTCCTGTTCATGCTCGTTGCTTTATTTTTCTCCAATAAAAGCATGATTTTAAGTGGCCCCAGCTGTGTTCTCCCATTACATGAGCTCAGTGACTGGCTAATGCCTCCTTCATAAATACTTGCCACAATAGTGGACATAAACCCAGGCGATTGGTTTTGCCTGATCAATACGGACAAATGCAGCCCTAGCCAATGGGACAGCGCCGATTCCCCGGTGGCCACTAGCAGTGTAATCTGTTTTGAGGAGGAGTTTAATGAGCTGTAGCGTCTTTACGACATGTACTGCCTCTCCTAGCAGGGATACCATTTCAGAGGGTCGACTCGCACTTTGGTTAAACAATTTACACCAGTGCTCGGGCTCGCTGTGAGGTCCTGACCCCTCACCGCGTGCTTTAAACTTTTCATTAAGTATGGGAGATTACTGCAGTCTGTTCCATGGCAAACAGTCTAAATAAGAGGTGCTTGGAGCTTAGCTGAGTGTAGAAATTGTTTGAACCCCAAGAGACAAGCGTAGAGCTGTAGGGAATGCTCAGTGCACAGGGGTACCTATATACAGGTGTGCAATACAAGGCCTGTAGGGACTTTTTTATAGATTTCTCTCTTACATTAAGATCAAGCCAGGAGAATGAGAGCATGCCTGGATTGGGAAGAAGACCGTCTGCATTTCTGACATTTTCTGACACTCGTGTAACATAACAGAGGCTCTGACAGGATGTATGTGCTTTACGGTTTTATTCAAAAAATCGCGCAGGCAATATCAGAAGCAGAAAGCTTCTGATAATGTATGTGTATAGGAATGCAACATTCATTCATTCATTCATTTTCTACCGCTTATCCGAACTACCTCGGGTCACGGGGAGCCTGTGCCTATCTCAGGCGTCATTGGGCATCAAGGCAGGATACACCCTGGACGGAGTGCCAACCCATCGCAGGGCACACACACACACTCTCAATCACTCACGCACTCACACACTATGGGCAATTTTTCCAGAAGGAATGCAACAAATACAATAAATAAACTCAACCGGTAGCAAGTCCAAAAACTTTAAAATGAAGATTGTAATAAAGATTAACTGATCCAAAGCAGAACCAGATGAGCTAAAAAGGAAAATTGTGTGATTCTACTACACCAGAGATTTTGCTTTTTAAACAATTTGAATTCTTAAACTATGTCATCAATGTAAAATTCATTTTTTTTCAAATTCTATTTGTCACATACACATACTACATGCAGTCAAATGCTTTTTAAGTTTTCACATATCCCAGGTTATTATGAGCCTGGGGTCAGAGCGCAGGGTCAGCTATAGTATGGCGCCCCTGGAGCAGGTGAGGTTAAGGGCCTTGCTCAAGGACCCAACGTTGATGTCTCAGCAGCTTGTGAGCTTGAACCCCGACCTTCTGATCAGTAACCCGAAGCCTTAACCACTGAATCATCATGTCCTGTAATTCTTCTTTGCATTATAAATAGGTCCCATCTATATATGGGTGAATATACAAATACATATAAAAGTCAAAACACTTACTTATACATCATTATTACTTAACACTGTTGAATTCTCAAGTTTGATTGGTCAAAAGGTGTTGAGTATTTTTCTGTAATAGCAGCAGAAGCGCTGTCTGTAATTCTAATCACGTTGAACTTCACATTAATGCATTCTAATATGTCATCATTTCTATAGTAACAGCTAATTAATGGTGGTTTCTGTGTATTTTTATATACTAAAAAAAAAAAACAGAACAGTGATATACTAAAGTGTTCCATGCAGTAGGAAATCTCCAGCAATGAAGTGACCAGGGATTATTCGTTTTAAATGAGATCCAGCAACTTCCAGCAACATGAGCGACAGCTACTTTAGTGACCAGATGTGTATGCGTCCAAAGATGCAATTCCCTTTACCAATAGGAGTCGCATCTCTGGACATCTTTGTCACAGATCACACACCGTTACTCTTTCATCTTATATTACATGATGCATATACAGTACACACTGATGTGGTTTATATACAGATGCGAAATCTTTCTCTAGAGTGTTTAATTTTAGTTACCAGAAAACTGATCTTTTTTGTCAATGCTAGTTGAACCATCTACTGCTGTCGCTGTCCTTCAGCTTCACCCTATTCAGGTTGACCACATATTTGATTTGACTCAGGTTTTATATCAGATGCCCTTCCTGACACAAGCCTCCTTTTCTTCAAGCTTGGTCCATGCACTGTGTGTTAAACCGCAGCTTCCGCTGGACCACTACCGGCTAATTGAACCACCTACCGATAAACGCTAATACTTTAAATACTTCGAGTTTTCCATCATGGACAGAGGATGTTGTATTTTTCTTCCACTACATTAAATCTAACTATAAACGGATATAAATTAGTATACGCCATTCTTTATAAATAATATCACGTAATCATTGGAAAACTGCTGTGGTTATATACTGCTGAACTGCTGCTTGTTTTCCTATTGTTGTCCTGTGAGAAAGAGTGACAGTGTAGATGGAGGGAGATGAGCAGCTTCTGTAATTGGTTCAGCATGCACTTACAAATGTCTTGCCTTAAATATATGCTCACCTACATCCAGCTCTGCTCTTGTAGTCATTATTATTGAATAAAAAACAAAAATAACAAGCATGAGATTGAAATGTTGTATCTCGGGAAGCAGAGAAAGGGGTCGCTATGTCCATGTTTGGCCCAACATGTTTTGCAGCTATTTGCATGATACGTATAATATGAAAGGTTTTGAAGGTTAAGGTCAGTTTTTGTGCTGCAATAGTTATTGTATTGCGTAAGGGATTTCTAGACCATATTTCTTTTGTGTGTGTTTTTTTTATTTGGAAAGGAATGTATACGGTATATGATTATGCCTTATGAGAAAATAAGTCTTCCGTTACCATAAATTAACCACAACTATAGATTAACTTACATTTTCCCATTACTGCTGTTGATTTTAGGAACTCAAGTTTGGAGAGTGAGGCAGCAAATGTCAGGGAGTTGAACCCGATGTCAGCAGACACCAAATAAACACATGTGACCTTGACCTTAATATCACAGCATGTTTCACAGCGGTGCACAAAGAAATGTTAGGAGCAGGATTCCGTTACGCTTCAGGTAGAGTCATAATTTAAATCTGATTCTCTCAAATTGGACAAAAAAAGCTTTCCTTGCCTCTAGTGGATGTATTCTCATTGACCATCCTTCATTTAAATCGCTGTGAGGCTATAACGTGATTCTTTCTTAATTCCGTCACTCAAACCGAGAGGGGGGTCCGTAGAGCAGGAAGCATCGGGGAAGAAGGAATAGAAAAAGAAGAAGACGAGGGGAGAAAAGTGGTCACGAATTAGAGTGAACGGCGGGGGGCTACAGCCCAGTGTTGATAAGGAGATTAGTCCCTAAAGAGCTCCGTCTTTCCTAGCTGAGAAATTAAAGGCTGCCAGCCCTTCTCTCACCTGTCCCTCTGACAGCTCTCTCTGCCTTAATCCCTGTCCTACACCAAAGAAGCATTTATTAACAAATTAAGAGGCCTCGTCTCTACCCCCTTAATACTCCCCCCTCACCGTGCTTACAATCCCTCTTTGTCAGCTCAGTCTTCAAAAAGTTGTCTTGATAGCAATGACAGGGTGATTATCAATGAAAAATTATTTAACACCACCGCAGGGCCTTTGCTCTGACAAAGCTTAATAAGTCACATGGGTGGATATCAATCAAGTCAGGCCGCCCTGGATTTGGTAAATATTCCCCCAAGTTCAGGCAAATTACCTTGATTATGTGGAGGCTCGGCATGGGGCTGGGTGGCTGTAGGGTAGGGGATGGATTTTTACGGAGGGAGGAAAGAGGAGGAGACGGAGGGGACATGTTTTTAAGCGCTACAAAAGATGACAGCATTAGAGAATTAATTAGAATCAAAACAAACCTGAACACAGCGAGCATCAATTGCCCTGAGACTCCTGCTCTGCCTCTTTAATTCCTTTATGTCATTTGATACACAAGGCTAAATTTATGCAAATTAATAAAGTTGACAATTTACTTTTATAGTAACGGTCTTTATGTCAAGTTCCTATCAAACCCTGCGCTCATAGCGCAAAAAAATCGAATGTACCATCCGACCTTAGTCTCGGAGCGATTTTCAAACTGTAGAGCAATCTAGAAAATAAAATATGAAACGTATCACGTTTTACTGTTATTTAAATGTTTTGTTTATCCCCAGTTCACCATGGCTCTGATAAAGCAGCACTAGTCATCATTTCGGGCCCAGCGGCTAAATCCGCTCTGTCATTGTAAAATCACTCAGAGACAACCACGAAAGATATCACACTTTTTAATGACTCAAACTAAGTGCCGTACATCCGTGATTGACATATTTAGGCCTGTGAAATTCTCACGTCACACAATGCCAAGTGTTCTTTCTATTCGTGCACCAGTGGTGAGATTAGAGAAGAGGTATCGCCGTTCTTTTGCAGCCTTTCTCTGCCCCAGGCCAAAGTCTAGCCACAATGTAATCAGTCCAAATTAACCACAAATAACAAGCAGCACTACATATCCCATCCCTTTGAGCGTATCAGCTCTCTTTGCTGAGAGTTTGCGGGGCTTATTTCTTTGTTATAATTTGGCATTGAATTTTGGGTAAATCAGTAATGGGTGAAAAAGAAATAGATTTGAAATAAATCCCTCTTTAAAGCAATCACAGGACATAAAAAGGTGTTTGCCTAAAGGAAGAGCGAGCTTTCTGTCTGCTGACATGACAGCGCATGGTAATGGAACCAAAGCTGTTAATGTGGTTTTCTTCAGTTAAATTGATTCATGAATTTTGAAGAGAACATTATCTAATGAATTTACTCTGAATAGAAAGCAATTAAAAGGACACATCAGCCTGATTAACCCCAAAGTCACCCACAAGCCACAATTGATGTACACTTTTAAATGATTTCCATAAGAAAAACTGGAGCAGATTTGCTGTGTCTTTGCCCTCGACTAATCCAGACAAATTAATGAACAAAAAGTTAATTTCTGTGATGACCCTATTGCACTCTAACCTGGATTAAGCAGGCATCTAATACGGCCCGTGTCCCAGTGTTAAGGACTAATCAAGGCTTTTTTATTTAATTATTTATTTTCTTTCTGCTGCTAAGGCTTTTCTTATAATCCCACCATGACATCTACCATCTAGATAACCTGACATTTAGTACATCCTAAACAATCAATGAAATGAGCAATTTTTTAAATTTATTTATTTATTTATTTATTTATTTATTTATTTTCCAGGCCAATCTGCTGGAATTGCCCTTATTATTTAATTAATACACTTATCCCATCCTCTTTGTGCTATGACCTATATTCATCAACTCATGTTAATAGTTCACCGTCTATAATAAAATATTTGATTTTAATTTTTAATTGAGTCGAGACGCTGCTTAACGAGCTCCCCCTCCATTTTTATTTTTTTTATTTTTTTTTTTTTTTTGCTTTCAAAAAGCCAATAAGTGTGGCGTAATGAAATGGGATGAAATAACTCTTTAAGTGTTGAACTGAGTCCTATTCTGACACAGCAAGATTGGTTATTACTAAAACAACCCCCATCTTCCATCCGAGTTCATTAACGTTACAATAGCAGGAGGCATTTA
Organism: Tachysurus vachellii; assembly: GCF_030014155.1. Classification (NCBI taxonomy): domain Eukaryota; kingdom Metazoa; phylum Chordata; class Actinopteri; order Siluriformes; family Bagridae; genus Tachysurus; species Tachysurus vachellii. The sequence continues at coordinate 8,618,742 of NC_083461.1, forward strand.
AAAACGTCTGAGCTTTGTTAAAGGGTGAAAAAAAAATTATAATAAATTAAAAAAATAACACAGATTGGAATAATGAGTCTATCATAAAGTGATAAACAGCTTTATGAAAGGCAACGCAATAATTTGAGACCTTTTGACTGCAGGTTCAATCATGAGGTATTTCAACAATATGAGAAAAGGTTTCAATGCAATATATCAGGTAGCGTCAGCTTTTTATTTTTTTTCCTTTCTTTTTTTTTAATACAGTTTGCTCTAAGCACATAATTCATGCAGTGACCTTCAGCTGCAAGGGAAGGCAAAGAGAGACGCTCCTCATGGCAAACAAATGCAGCGATTCTTTTCAAAATCGTACAGAGGATGCAGAAGTGCAAACACACACCTATTAAGGAGGTGAACTATAACTGTGAGAGGAATACGGAATTGAACAATATACTAAAAAACCTTAAAGTTTATTTATTTTTTTTTTTTTATTTCAGTATATGGATATTATAAGGTTTTATTTATGTAGCATTCCAATGTCATTTATTGACATCTTACTTTATTGCACTTTTTTCTGCCATGGTATTGTGGCAGCTATTTGCAGTGAGAAGTGTTTCTAGCAAATTAAAACATTTCCACAGCTGACATCTCCGTCTCACCATGGCATCATATTGACTGTGATTTTTTTTTTTTTCACTACCAGTGGTTCGATACCAGCCAAGAATCGATGCACTAGGAGAAGTTTGGCCCCGCATCTTTTTTCCACTTGACAAATCCTTTAGAGAGGAGCTACTTTATTCGGCACAGGCCATGCCCATTAATGCCTGTGTCATGTTTTTCTGCACTCATCTCCATGGCCTGCCGTTAATGATTTTGCATCATGTTCGGCTTGTCATGCCTGTCAGCCGTGCTGAACCATTTGACCAGAAGGAGAGGAGAATGCAGGCGGGACTATTGATTCCAGCTTCTCCATGTCACTTGTTCACCAGGATTTAGCTATTGATGAGGCTGAGAGTGAAAACAAGCCCACTCCCCTGTGGCCCGACTTGCTAAGAAGAGTAAAAAATGCAAAGTTGGGGGGAAAATATTCAGGCTTAGTCCCAATCCGTGAGATTCCTTCATCGATTGGAATGCACCTTCATGTCGTTTTCTCCTCCTCGTTCTTTGTCAGAGAGACAAATCTGCAGGGTTCGGGTGCTTTATTCGCAGTTAGATGCAGCACTTTCTGTAAATGATGGATTTGCGCATGGGATAAATTAGATTCCACAGTCATTGCTTTTCTAGGATGCTGTCAGGACTGCCAATGTCGACAGAATTAATAACGATAATCAAATTGGGAGGTATGTGAAGCGAACATGCGAAGAGTCCTTTTACTGTGTCAATTTGCTTTCAGTAGCTTGTTTAATAAGAATGAAGTTTTTTGGTCCATGATGGGTGTACGTGATTTTGTGGGTCAAAAGGTCAAAGCTTTAGAGCATTACTTTACATAATAAAAGGTCAAAATGCGGTGTAACACATTGTGCCGGATTAGGAATCTTGTAATAAAATGTCAAGAAAAATAAATAAATAAATAAATAAATGGTTCTGTCAAGAAAAAATAAATAAATAAATCATTTCTATCCACATATTTCCTTAGATATTGAACATAATCAATAGTACATAGATAAAATGCAATGCTTATATTTGATGCACCCTTCATTTGGAAATAGTTACTGTAAATCCATATACTTGGTACATACAACAAATATTTTCTTCGTCTTGTTGTTTTACACTTTTTATCATAAAATGCTGGTCTAAACATAATCTACAGCTTCATGTTACTGTTCTTGACTGAGTGTAAAGATCAACCGAAGATAAAGACAAGAAATACTATGGGTCGAATTATGTTAAAGTACTTCTTCTATGTAATGATGTTTTTTTTTTTTTTTTGGATATTGAATTCAGTGGATATTTGAAGAAATCCATTGTTTTAAATAGAAATGAAAATATTGACCATCTTGAAACCTTTCATTTCATTTCATTTTTCGCAGTTTCACCACCGGAAAGTTTGACGTGTCGTGCATTCTGACATGCTTTTCTGCTCAGCAGTTTTTTGAGGGTTTTTTTAACATGAGTTACTTTAGACTACCCAGAAGCTTGAATCAGCCTGGACATTTTCTTCTTTCTTATCTAGAAAGAGTTTCCACCGGCAGGACTGCTGCTCACTCGACAATAATTTCACAATCCCTCTCGGATCGGACGCCATTATCCTTGCCACATTTAACTCTTTTCTTTTTCTAGTACACTGGTGTTCATTTTGCTGGAATTCCAGTCAGAATGCCTTACAGATGTTGATATAACAGTATAAAATATGAATGAGTTTATTTTAGGTGATTGTAAATAACACCTTTAAATATTAGAAGCTTATGAACAGGCATTTGTGTTGTCTCAATAAGAGCAGAAATGGGTTTGGAACTTTTCTACCAATATGTTGCCCCAACATGCCCTGCGATGGGTTGGCACTCCGTCCAGGGTGTATCCTGCCTTGATGCCCAATGACGCCTGAGATAGGCACAGGCTCCCCGTGACCCGAGATAGTTCGGATAAGCGGTAGAAAATGAATGCATGAATGAATGAATGTTGCCCCAACAGGCTAAATAAAAACAGAAATACTTATGAAAAACGACATTAATAAATTTGACGAAAATGTTCTGCAAAAAATTCCATGCTGAACACGTAAACAAACAAAATAAATACAAATTCCATTATTTGACCTCTGGTAAAATAAAAGTCACTGAGATCACATTTTCCAGTTCTGAGGTTCATCTTAGCTCTTGACGTCAATCTGTATGATTCAATTCGATTCAATTCGATTCAAATTCAATAGAGCAGCTTAACAGAAGAAACAGAAAAAAAAAATACAGAAAAAGAAATGCATTGAATGTTTAAAATGAAGTTACTGTATATCTCTAACATCTGTCCTTACTGATCAAGCCTGAGGTGACAGCGGTGAGGAAAAACTCCCGGAGATGATATAAGAAAGAAACCTTGAGAGGAACCAGACTCAGATGGGAACCTCATCCTCATTTGGGTGACACTGAACAGGAAATTATGTCAAGGTAAATAATGTCCTTTCGACAACAGTTTGTAGCTTGAAGCTTGTCTGCTTTCATTAATTGCATGATTGTGTAGATATACAGCTGTAAGTTTATACTGGATGCTGTAGTATGTTGTAGATGTTGTAGTTTCCAGCACACATGAGGAATGAATGAATGAATGAATGAATGAATGAATGAATGAATGAATATGAATTCTGGGTGATGAGGTGGAAGTAGACCAAGATACGTAACTACAAACTAATCAACTAATCATGTCATTGCTCTAGCCTGAAAATACTGTATGTCGTGATGCTTATGTAATATAATATGTTTACATCTATAGCGCTCTGATCTCATGTGATGTAATCATGGTGAGACAGCAGAACTCACCACTGCTAAGCTAACGGATAAACGTGGCCACACGTTTGAAACGGTCCATTCAAGATGGTGATATAGAATAGATATCTGCCTGCCGAGGTCTGATGTAATAAACATGCATGTCGTTCTTCCTCCTGCAGAAATGATGTATGAAATCTGATCACAAGCGGTCGCTGGAGACATATTCGTGACGCCGGGTGTAAAGGCGTTTAGGCCGGCCACTCGCGATCGGATCACTTAATATCAAGTGGGAACAGAGCCTGAGTGTGTAGATGAGTTATTTTTCCTTACCTTACATTTCATTGCTCCTGTAACAACAGCTAGTAATTATAAAGTTGATTGTTTTGTTTTTTTTTTCTTCAAGTTTCTCCCAATAGGCCGCATCTCAAAGTTTGCTCTACTGCGATAAAGGGTAGATAAGGGCAGAAACTTCACAATACAGATAAATAAAATATACTTCGAATGATAAAATCAATCGTGTAGAAAAGTTGTAAAGCAGCACGTAAGAAGTGCTGTTTAGTGCAGTGTGTGTTGTGTGTTGCTCAGTATCATTCACACACGTCACAGCTTGCTGTAGATACTGTATTCCATTCATCCTGCACAAAGATTACATTTAGATATGGCAGTGGTGCTGAGTTTCAATCTAAACCTATCTCATTTCCTGCACAAACAAACCTAACACTCCATCTTTCCATCCACACTACTTCTGTGTTTCAGCTCTCACTCCACCCCTCTATCGCTAATGCATTATGGGTAAATGGACCATATGTGGAATTATAGCAAGGGAAAGGAGCATATGCCAGTCTAACATTAGGTAATTTGGATCTCTCTCTCTCTCTCTCTGTCTGTCTGTCTGTCTGTGTATCTGGCCATCTCTCTCTCTATTTCACATACACACTCACACACACACACACACACGCACACCCACACACACACCCACACACACACACACACACACACACACACACACACACACACACACACACACACACAATCTGTCTGTCTGTCTGTCTGTGTATCTGGCCATCTCTCTCTCTCTTTCTATCTCTCTCACTCTTCCTCTCTCTCTTTCACATACACTCTCTCTCTCACACAAACATACACACAGTCTGTCTTTCTTTCCATCTCTCTCTCTCTCTCTCTCTCTCTCTCTCTCACTCTTTCACACACACACACACACACACACACACACAGTCAGTCTTTCTCTCTCTCTCTCTCTCTCTCTCTCTCTCTCTCTCTCTCTCTCTCTCTCTCGCTCTTTCACATACACATACACACATACACACAGTCAGTCTTTCTTTCTCTCTCTCTCTCTCTCTCTCTCTCTCTCTCTCTGTCTCTTTCTCACTCTTTCACACACACACACACACACACACACACACACACACACACACATCTTTCTCTTTTACATACATACACACACAGTATGCACACACAGTCTCTCTTATTTATTTTCTTTCTCTCTCTCTCTCTCTCTCTCTCTCTCTCACTCTCTCTCACACTCTTTCACATACACACACATACACACACACACACACGCACACACATCAATAGCTTTGAGTAAGTCTGTGAGTACTTTAATCTCTGTATATTACAAAGCAGGCTGCATTACAGCAGATGTTATGGCACAGAGCTAACCTGTAAATATTTGAGTGACATAAGCCCCAACACAACAAGCAAAATGAAATATATGTAGTGGCAGAGCTATATTAAAAAAATGGAAAGGAAAAATCGCTACATATCCCCAGGGACCTGCTTTGTATGACCCTTGCGTGTGTTTTTAGAGGCTTTTACCACAGAATGATTCCAGCATTTTTTTAACTGTCCCTATCTATGTTTTGCTTTTTGTCCTCTGTCCAGATTCGTTCTATTTTTAATGTCTGTGAAAGCAGGATTTAAAGGAGAGGTGGGGGAAGGGCTGTAGCAGGGCCAAGTTCTGCCCCAATAGAGCCACCCCTTTAAGGAAGCATCTGTTGTGTTGAAGGACAATATCCAGTCCAGCACGTTAATGCGCTCCGGAGAAGAAAAGAAACCCAGCCGCCTTGTCGTGTACGCAGGGAGAACACACTCCTGCACATGTACACACACGCAAGCAAAAGAAAACACGTCCTAGCTACAAGAACGCTAAAGTGAAAGACAGAAACAAAGTGTGTTCTCGTGGTGATGATCAAACTCTGTTAAGGTTCATTATAGGAGTTAATGACCTTGTAAAAATGTAGAAACAAGTGGAGAAAAACCTGCAGTTGTAAAACACTTGCTTAAACTACGACTGGCTAACAACCAAGAATTACTAAAGCGAAGGCCAATCGCTGAGGCTTCTCAAATATTTGTTTGTTTAAATCAAATCACAGTTAATTCAGCCTCCCTGGGAAAAAAAAAGTGATTACACATTTAATGGATTTGTCATTAGTTGCTTACTTAATGTGACACAGAATCGATGCAGTTATGCAGAATATATTTGTGGGTAATTTAGTTGCAGTTGCACAAAAAGACATGTTTATGTCAAAATGTTTATAAGGAATAAATATTTCAGATTACCATGTAATTATGTGACAAGCATGTTTAACACACGAACTTAATTAGCATCAGTGAGCAATGAAAAAAGATCCTTCATGAAGGTAAATAAATTTTGCGGTAGACCCCAAGTATTTTGCTGATTATCCAGATAAATGGCAGCCACGACACAGACGGACTAGACGTTAAACAGAGGAAAACTCTCTCACATTAGTTTCACCTTCTGCTAATCAGTTTTATGTTCAAGCTCGTTCGAATGTTTGGAGCTAAAAATACAAGAACCCAGACTTTCTGGTAGAATAATGTGGGAAGGCGTGTGTTTATACTTCACAAACTGGGGACCATTCAGCAGAAATACCTCGAGCAGGAAATGACAAATTAAGATTAAGGGACACGGCATGGATTCAAAAACAAATATTTGAGTAAAAAAAGGCAATGAGATAATGAGGTGTGGAGAAACAATAACTGATCCAGAACAGATGATGTGATGTGGGAGAAAAGCATGAAGAAAAAGAAAAAGTTGCATGTTGGAGTCGTAGCTGATTTGGAGCTAATTTGGGGATGGAATTCGGAGGAAAATGGAAAAAGGCTGGGGTTAAATTTACATTTACATTTACAGCATTTGGCAGACGCCCTTATCCAAGTCTCTATCATCTGGATCACTAGGTTACAGACTTAAGATCCAGGAGCCTAAAACACAGTTCAAAGATTTTTTTTTTTTAATACACACATACAGGGAAGAAACAAATATAGGGGGCGGAGCTAGAGTTTATATTTGTTTCTCTTTGTTTATTTGTAAGAAATGTACTAATAGGATTGTTTTTGTTTATTTTTTTATGTATTTATTTTAAATATAATATTTTTTTATTATCTTTATTTGTCCTATATGTTTAGTTTCACAATGAGAGAACGGGAAATATATTATATTATATTATATTATATTATATTATATTATATTATATTATATTATATTATATTATATTATATTATATTATAAAGTGAGAATGCAGGTAGCTTGATTGGATTCCGAGGAGTCTGAGAAGACAAGTGAATATGAGTCTTCTGCTTTCCTATTTATTCATGTGCTATTTGATATCCAACAGAGGGCAGTGCAGTTTAGAGGAAATGTACACACCCCCCACACACACAAACACACACTCATACACTCATACACACACACACAGAGTAGTAAATATTTCACACCAAAACAGACAGCATTAGAGACCTAAGTGTAATGCAATGCTCTCTGAATTGATTTCAGAGTGAGTCTGACTCGGTGAAACAGTTTATGAGAGAGGAAAAGGAAGCGAAAAGAGAGAGATGTATATAGAAAGGAAGTGAATGGTTATGTCCCTTCGCACGTGCTCACATTTGTATGTATAGACACAGTAGGAGAGTGGATGAGTGGAAGGGAGGATGGGATGGGATGGGATGGGATGGGGAGAACTACTGGGAGAGCAACGCTGCTGGACAGGTAGATGAAGAATGACCCGATGTTTGCTGCTGATTTCTAAGATTGCTAATGATGCCTGGACAGCAGTGCTGGAGCCTGAGCTAATGAAAGGTGCTGTGACTCCTGAACCTCAAGGGGATCTATTTAAAAAAAAAAGAAGAGAGAGAGAGAGAGAGAGAGAGAGAGAGAGAGGTGTAAGATTGCAAGCACTGCAGTCTTCTCTTCTTTTTTAAGACTGATTTTATCCCTTTCTTTTCTCAGCCCTTCTACAAGCAGTAGAAGAAACCTGAGATGATATTCTTCTGGGGGTCATCGCTTTCCAGCAGAGAAATAAAGCAAGATATATTTCTGAAACTTTCTGCTTGCTGTAACTGCATTAACAAGATGTTGAGCTCTCAATCAGCTTCCTATCAGCTGGAATTCATGTCACATTTCCCTACATGTGCTACACAAATATTCATGGTTAATATTAGGCAAAGTATTAGGAAAGGCATGTGGCTTGTGTGTACATCTGATAAACGTCACTGCTCTAGACTTCCAGATGTACGTTGTAATTAGGCACATTAGGACCTTTATGTTTTAGATTTAATCATTAAGGCATTATGGGATATTTTCCAGTGCAGCTTGGGAAAACATATTTGTTTTTGTATTGTCTGTATGGCTTAATACGACAAAAACTAGAGATCAAAGCTGGCTATTTAATGAATAATAATAATAATAATAATAATAATAATAATAATAATAATAATAATAATAATACAATAAATTAATACTAGAAGGTTCAGAAAACAAACAAATAAAACAAAAACAAAACTAAACAAAACAAACAACAAAAAGAAATACAAAAGTAATGCTGGAACCAACTTTGTTTGTTTGTTTGTTTGTTTGTTTGTTTGTTTGTTATCAAAGTCAAATAAAACATTTGTATTATCACATATTGTGCGTGAAGTACTTTGTTTATTGTTTGTTTGTTTGTTTGCGTGATTGTTTATTGTTATTTTTGTTTGGTGCTTGTTTGTAAAATTACATTTTTAAATATGTATAAAATATAATTCTTTTTGTTTATATTATTAAATATGTTTTTATTTGTTAAATGTATTCTTAAAAATATATTTTAAATGAATTAAGTAACTGAAAAAATATTTATTGTCTTGTATTAATGTATTTAAAACACATATCTATCTATCTATCTATCTATCTATCTATCTATCTATCTATCTATCTATCTATCTATCTATCTATCTATCTATCTATCTATCCATCTTTTAGAGTTCACTCAATAGCTTCCAAAAAGTGTTGGACATGAAACCCTCTAGGTTTCTGCTCAGAACCCTTTAAGACTTCCATCATAAACACATCCATAGCAGCAGATCATTTCTCTGAATGTTCATACTGATGTTCATATATAAGACCCTGAAAAACAAGTCAAACAAATCTGCTCATAAACTCAGCCAGTTCTGTGTCCAGGCTGTATTTCTGCCCAAATTGAACAATTTACTCTCGTCCATTATATGTGTTTAAAGTGTGTGTGATATTGAGAGGAAGTTCATACATCATCCTCCATGTCTCACTGCTCCTGGCTACTGGGAACCAGGACCGTTAAAAAGCGTGACTGTCAGGGGGAGAATTTCATTCAGCATTCATTAATGCTTGCAAACTAACACACACACACACAAACACACACATACACACACACACAAAGAAGGCACTCACACATATGCACATACAGAGAAGAACACATACGGATACACAAGCACACACAAGCACACACACAGACACACACACTCTCAATCACACTTACTCTCTCAAGCATATACTGTATGGTCAACACACACATGCCCAAGGATATCCACAGACACATACAGTAAACACACACACAAACTTTCTCACACACACACACACACACTCTCATGCACAATCACAGATGCACATACTGTACGAACAACACACACATGCCCAAGAATATCCACAGACACATACAGTAAACACACACACAAACTTTCTCACACACACACACACTCTCATGCACAATCACAGATGCACATACTGTACGAACAACACACACATGCCTAAGAACATCCACAGACACACAAACACACACACAAAGTTTCTCACATACACACACACACACTCTCACACACAATCACAGATGCACATACTGTACGGTCAACACACACATGCCTAAGAACATCCACAGACACACAAACACACACACACACACACACACACACTCACGCACAATCACAGAAGCACAATCACACACACAAGCACATACTGTACGTTCAACACAAACACGTGCAGAAGAACATCCACAGACACACAAACACACACACACACACACTCATGCACAATCACAGAAGCACAATCACACACACAAGCACATACTGTACGTTCAACACACACACATGCAGAAGAACATCCACAGACACACACACATGCCCAAAAAAACTGAAAACAATGTGTCTACAAGAAGTTTTGTAGTTTCTTTTGATTTTATTCACTTTCCTCTCCTCAATAATCTACTCATACTTCACTTTATCATGTAGATAACACACATCCATGAAAACTCAAACACAATCCGGTTCAGATGTTCAGAACAGAGCAGAACACTTTCATTCACGTGTATCGCCTTGTAACAATTCAAACACTATACAGTGGAACTGTCAGCCTTTTGAAATTTATTTTACTCATGTTCCTTTGTAAGTAACGAATCCACCAATCACATCGATGGTAGCAATAAAATAAAAAAAGACAGTGATAGCAATTGTCATAACAACAGAGTAAAGGATTGCGAAAAGAATATAATTGCTAAATGTAAGTACAAAGGCCTGGATGGCGGTCATGTCATTATGCTGGTGAAAATGACAGTAATACACACTCGTTGGATTTGTGTGTGTGTGTGTGTGTGTGTGTGTGACTGTAGCTCAATACCGGAGCGAAGGCTTTGTGCCTTTGCCTTTGATGGTCACCTCATGTTGGCCTCTTAGCCCCCCGCCTGGCTCGGCCACCCTCGTGTGTGCTTCTCTTACGCTACTCAGTACTCTGAGAGAACGACAGAGAGAGAGAGGAGAGAAAAGGAGAGAGGATTATGATTTACAGAGATAGGCTGTCCTTTAGTCTGCGCTGACTTATCCGATTGCTGCCTGGCTTTGAACCGCTGACACCGAGCAACTGTGCAGCGAGTCGCAGCAGCTGGCTCCAGCGCATCTAATACCGACACATGCTGCTTTAGCCCCCTTTTTCCACAGTAAAAGATAATGAAACATTCAAAAATAATATTTGTTTTGGCACCACTGCCTTTGTAATGAAACGGATGCCCTTGACTGGAGGGAAATGGCCTTTCTCTCTCTCTCTCTCTTTCTCTCTCTCATGCAAAGTGAGCTCGGCCTCCTGTATGTTTCTGAACACCATCTGTGGGTCAAACTATTGTTTCATCCTGTAACAGTGTTTGCATTGCAGTCATCCTCTTGCATGTTTTCCTTCTCTTCTTCTCTTTCTGTGTCTGTATCTCAGCATCGTTGTCTCTCTTACAGGTTGCTTTGGATCAGGTTGAGGAAGTGCAAGCTGCACCGCTCGTGCTCTGAGCGCTCCTTTTAAATGCAAAAGTGGGGAAAAAAGAAGGACACGTGTTCCTTCCAGCAGCTCGACTCTCCTAACCTGCACTACTTCCATTTTTTTTTTTCTTCTTCCTTTTTTTTTTTTCTTTTGTAACTGAATAAAATATATCTGGTCATGTCCTGCCATAAATAATATATATTTTTGATTATAGATGTGGCTACTTTGAGGGCAGCGCCGGGAAATCCACAACCCGTGGATTTTCTTTATGTTTTTCCATTTGAAATATGTCATGTTAGAGCCGTTGTGCGCCCTATACAAAGCCATGAATTATTAATAATAAAGGACTGGCTGCTGAGCTGGCTGTGGATGAGCTGGATAACTTCAGTCAGAGATTGAAATCCTTTCCTCTGCTTTCTTACCCTTTAGAAAGCTCTCTTTTTCTTCCTCAGCGTTAGTCTGATAGCATTCCCTCTATCACCTGCTACTGTCTCGCTCTCCGGATGCTGCGGTTCACTTTGTAATGATGACGTGCTACAGTCATTAAAAAAGTAGATCATCACTTATTTATCTAATCTTTAAGTATGTGATTTATTTATTTATTTATTTATTTATTTATTTATTTATTTATTTATTATGTAATTGTCAGATTGTTTTTTTGTTTGTTTGTTTGTTTGTTTTGTTTGTTGGTTGGTTCTTTATTTTGCAATATATTGGCAATAATTTTGTAGATCATCAGTTTTCTTTTCCCTCTAATTCTGTTTCTTTCTTCTTCTTCTGTTTGTTTATTTATTTCTCTGTTTATTTGTTTGTTTTAGAGTTTTGCTTGTTTTCTTGTTAAAGTAATTTCTTTTAATATATTGTTCATGATTATTTATATTTAAGTACTGTTAGTTAGTCAATCAGTTAGCTAGTTAGTCATTTCAGTCAATATATGTATGTTAGTTAGTTAGTTAGTTAGTTAGTTAGTTAGTTAGTTAGTTAGTTAGTTGTTCAATAACAAGCTGCTTCCAAGGATTTGTAAACATTTTTGCTAATTAAAAATGAAACCATTATTTGTTTGTTTGTTTGTTTGTTTATCTGTTTGTTTGTTTGCTTGTTAGCTTTGCACACTTAAGAAAAGTCTTTCATTTCAAATGATAGTAGCAGTTTATTGAGGCTGAGAGAGACAGATGCATGTGTGTAGTAAATTTCTGCCTGTCATTAACACAATTGCGAATGTTTTGGCAGGTGAGCCGCTGATAAAATATGAGTAGGCAGAGTGGACAGGGCGCTTCCTGCCCACTCTAATTCCACTCAGCTTGCAAAGGAGACAAGGAGATTTGGCTGCTTGAAGGAGCAAAGCTTCAGCAGAAGTTGTAGCTCTAAAACTAGCCTCCCTGTTGGGTTGGTCTTGGCCGTGTTCAGTTCCCAACCGTCTGCACTGTATTGAAAACTCACACTTTTTTTTCTCTCCCAAACAGCTACGAATGCTGATTGGATCCACGTATAATGTCTCAACACATTCACGTTCAACTAAACGCATCAGACGTTAAAGAAAACACTAAAACACTTCTGGGTAGTGCTGCACAAAAACACACACATACGCACGCACACACACACACACACACACACACACACACACACACACACACACACACACACACACACACACACACACGCATGCATACTCAAGGCAGATATTATGCTTTTGTTTTGTTTCCAGGGCAAAAACAAGTAGAAGTTTTTGGTTTAACACTTGAAAGCTCTGACTTCTACTTAAACTCTCACTGGAATAACAAACTTTTTGAGACATACATTTTTCACAGATCTTTTATTTAAAAAACAAAAAATTAAAATTGGAATCAGAATTGATCATTTTCCACTTTAATTATTTGTGCCAGTAGTATTTAAGCCACATAATAATAATAATAATAATAATAATAATAATAATAATAATAATAATAATCATTTACATTTGAAACAAATAAAAAATGTTTAAGGAAAAACATTTTTATTATTGTTGTTGCTGTATTTGTTATTATATATGTAATATTTATCCAATTTTTCATCGGTTTGTGCTGATTTTACAGGAAACAAACAAAAAACTACACAAAAAAACCAAACAAACAACAAAAAATATATAATAATAATAATAATAATAATAATAATAATAATAATAATAATAATAATAATAATAAGCTCCATGCTTGTCCGCATTCTTTTGTGATGTCTTACCTTCAACCTGTAAAAAAAAGAAGAAATAAATAAAATTAAATTAAAGAATCTAATATGATTGTTTATGACTGTTAATCTAATATGATTATAGATTGTATAGATTGAATACGATTCGTCTGAAGTTCTGAATTTCCAGAACTATATGATATGATGAATGTTTGATGTATGAAATGTATAACATCAGAGTTCAAACTCAGACTGTATAAATGTGTGGTCACTTATTCTCCAGCACCTGTAAATGCAGTGCAGTTCCTTTCTACATCTACGTTTCTTTTTTTTCCCCCTGATTTTTAAAACGCATCATTAGTAATGCAGCGTTGCGTTCAAATTGAAATGAAGAAGGTTGACGAGGCAACTAATAGAACATGTTATGATGTTTACATCATTTTTATATCAATCTCTTCGCACAGTTCCATCATAAAGCTGCCTTTTTAATGAGAATTTAATCTAATAAATGATCTAATTAGTCAATAATCCCATTTTAATCGTCTGTGATTAACGTTACATGATTAAAGTGTAATAAAGAATTCCGTGCAACTTCTTCGCCTCGTCTTTGTTTGTGCAGTTAGCACTTGACTGGAGAGCGATGTTGTGTTTGTGCTGGGAGATTTTGCTTTTCCTTGTAAAAAAGATTTATTTTCAGAGCAAACGGTAGAGAGAGTGATGAAAAGCAGCCCTCAGCGTGTATATGCATGCATAAGTGAGTACTGGTTAGATTGGGGAAACTGAGGAGTGTGTGTGTGTGCCTGTGTGTGCGTGTGTGTGTGCGTGCGTGTGTGCGTGTGTGTGTGCTTGTGTGTGTGCGTACGTGTGTGTGCGTGTGTGTGTGTGTGTGCATGATTGGGCCCCAGGACAGGTAGTGAGGCCAGAAGCTTCTGCAGGGGCGCTGGACCCTGTGGCACCAGTTCCAGACAGCCGTAGTGCCTGGGCTTTATCAGGACCTTCTTGCGCACCCCCCACCACACAAACCACACACAAACACACACACACACACACACACACACACGATTTTGTGAATGCAGAAGGAGGCCCTGATTCAGTATCCAAATCTGAAACGAACATATTGCTTTGACAGCTGACTTGATGGATGAGGCCAAGCTACTGACAGATTAAAAAAAAAAGTAAAAAAAAAATCAGCAAACGTGCTTATGCTTCTGAAAAGTCAGACACACACAGACACACATACACAGATATGGAGGCAGTGTGGTCAGGTGTGAGTAAGTTATTGCCCCGGATTAAGAGTGGCGCTGCATGAAGCGAACACACCTTTATTTCTCAGGAGGCTAATTATTTCTGCCGAAAAACAGAGGCACGGCCTAGCGCGGCGAGGGCGTGTGTACTTCCCAATCGAGACAAACAGAAATTAGCTCACAAATCTGCTTTACAAATTCCTGTTTGTTTGTTCGTCGGAAAATGTTGTTCTTTTTGAAGAGAGCAGTTTCTACATTGAATGACAGTTTAGTATTAACAAAGCATAACCCTTATTGCCCCTTATCACCCCACTTTAGCTGTATTTTGCCCACAGGGCAACGTCTCAGGCTGCTGTTTTCCTCCTTGAGCCCTTTTTTCTGAGCGATCGGATCGTTCCGTGGTCGATCGTTTTCACCGTGCAGAGCTGATCCGCTTTCTTCTGGGTCACACACGCTCTCGCAGAACATCTCGCCAGTGTTTCCCTTCTGTTATTTTTAGTGGCACTGCTGCATTGTGGGTAGAGAAGTAGAATTCAGCACTGGCACTGTTACACACAGCGGCTTGCTGTGTGCTCTTAATGGTCCACCATACAGCACACGTAGCTACATGGCCTAGATTTCACAACAACATTTTTTACCCTAATCTCAGTCTTAAGTATGCACACAAAAACATAGCTTTTTTTTGCCATGAGGGAAATTATCCTTTGTGTCTTCATTTTTATTGATATTCTTGATTAGCTGCACCTGCGTCGATCGCTACTTATTGTTTATGTCAGTAGGAGGGGGGCGTATTACAGCTGTAGTTATCAAACCGAAGGAAGCCGGAGAGGAGCAGCGATGCTGAGCTGTTTGCGGATTATGAGGGCTGTTCACACAAAGGATTTGGCTTTCATTTCTCCTACTCATCAGCGCAAAGAGTTTGATTCAGTCCTGAGTTACAGTGTGCACATTAAGACTGCTGGGATGTCCCGCGCTGCTCTTAGCTTGCCGTAATTTAGTTGATCTATATTATTAATTTTAAAACACATCCCTACTGTGTAAGCTGAGCCACTGTTGACCACTCAAGCCATATAAATCGGTACAGAGCAGAGATATTAACCAAGCTAAGCCCTAATAAAGTAATATTGCTTAAGTCCTAATACATGTACTCAGAACCCGATAAGCTACCCAAGAGAATCTGTATTATTCAGAAATGTATGTGATTTTCAATAGGCTTTCATTAGAAACGAAATACGATCTCCATTTCTCCGGTCAGTTCTACCTGTGCAGCAAAGCGGATGCACTTTCTGATTCCTGTCTTCTTTTATCACAGCGAGAGAGCATCCAAAACGTTAAAATACATCAAAGAAGACAGAAGACGGATGTGTTTGATAATGCAAAGCAGATATATGGTCTCATATCATCTTTACTCTTAAATTATATATATATATATATATATATATATAGAGAGAGAGAGAGAGAGTATATATATATATATATATATATATATATATATATATATATATATATATATATATATATATATATATATATATATATATATATGGTTCTGATTAGATGGTTCTGATTATATATATATATATATATATATATATATATATATATATATATATATATATATATATATATATATAATCAGAACCATCTAATCAGAACCATTCACAGCCCATAGGGAATTCTATGTAAAGAGCAAATTTCTGCTCTTCACTAATATCCTTTATTGTATTTTCCTGAGGTTTCCATCTCTAGAGAGTTCCAACTTTTGGCATCTTAACCCTCCGGAGCCTGCAGGCTGCTAGTCGCTCATTATCAGTGGAGTAGAAACGTCTGCAATTATTAAAACACAGGCCTTTAAATTCACATCCACCAATAAGTGACATATTAGAAATATATTTGCCAGACATCAATTATCCGCCTTGGCACATTCAGCCATGGGTCGCGTTTAATCTTGTGTGCTTGACTGAAGGTGGTGTAATTGCTTCCTAAAAAAAATAAATAAAAAGAAATCTTAATCTATATGAGAACACTAAGATGATGTCATACTCAATGTGAGTAAAGGAAAGAATGAGAGAAAAGAGTATACAAATCTGAATTTTTGAAGTCAACCTGTGAAGCCCCCTGTGCGCTCTCTCTCTCTCTCTCTCTCTCTCTCTCTCTCTCTCTCTCTCTCTCTCTCTCTCTCTCTGTCAGTCAGTCAGTCAGTAGAAGAAGCCATATGTTCTGGTTATCAGGTTACATGCGAAAGCTTCACTTCTCCACCTCCAGAAAGGCTTCTGCTGATCATTTCTCATGGAGTCAGGCAACCACAGCCAGAGAGCTTAAAGTGCTTCATTTACCTGACCTCTGACCTCAGTCATGTCATGTGACTATTGATTTTCAATAACTGAAGGATCTATACCACCCAGAGAGAGGAGGAGAGTCAGGGTTGTACTGGATCACCTCATTCACCAGTCGTCCCTTTCTCTCAGCTCTTCTCTGTGAGAATGGAGCATTTTTTTTCCTTTCCTTTAACAAGAATCATCAGTCAGCTCACTAATGAAACTTCCAATTATTCTTTTTTTTGTCTTGTTTGTTCAGCCACTTTGCCTGTGTTTAGTGCACTACATAATAAACGACAGATGCCAGGCACTTCTTTCTGGGGTCAGAGGTCACTCGAATGACCTGCTTGATATTGCCCTTTGAACATGTTCCTACTGAGCAGTAATTTTGATCTTGTAACTGAGATTATGAAGTCCATATATAAAGTATGTAGGATTAAAAATGTGGTTTCAAAAGATACACAAACATACACAAAAACACACAAAGATACACAAACATACACAAAAACACACAAAGATGCACAAACATACACAAAAACACACAAAGATACACAAACATACACAAAATACACAAAGATACACAAACATACATGAAAACACAAAGATACTCAAACATACACAAAAACACACAAACATGCACAAACATATGCAAACATACACAAAAACACACAAAGATACACAAACATACACAAAAAACACAAAGATACACAAAGATACACAAACATACATGAAAACACACAAAGATACTCAAACATACACAAAAACACACAAACATGCACAAACATATGCAAACATACACAAAAACACACAAACATACACAAAGATACACAAAGATACACAAACATACACAAAGATACACACAGATACACTGTGGTGAGGAAAAACTTCCTTAGATGGAAGAGGAAGAAACCTTGAGAGGAACCAGACTCAAAAGGGAACCTCATCCTCATTTGGGTGGCACTGAAGGGTGTGATTATAAATATTATAAACACCAGAGAGTCTAACAATTGTGTATTGACTAAAAGGTTGTTGTACTCAAAGATCGCATCTCCTTTTTGAATGTTTGAAATCTTCATGAAGCAGAAATGATCTAAAGTAGTACATATTTACTGTGCACATGTTGGTTAAAGGTTGAAACAAACCTATATACCTATAACCTATAATAGTCATAGTTTTTTCTTTCTTTTTTTTTTTTTTTTTGATACCAGGTCAACGACTTAGGAATTCAAAATGATTGTGAATGAATTCTTGATGAATTTTGTCTTTCTTTTTTTCTTTTTTCTTTTTGAAAAGTCAAGTCTACTTGATTGACATGGGCACAGAATTAGGCAGTGAGAAATACTGTCACATTGGAAGGACACAGAGAATCTGTACATAAGATCCAATCTACTAATAAGAGCTCTTTTCCTACCACAAACTACATACTACCTCTGATAAGTAAACTGATAAGTATGTGCAACAGAGTAGTGTTGGAAACAATCTCTTCTTCTTCTTCTTCTTCTTCTTCTTCTTCTTCTTATTATTATTATTATTATTATTATTATTATTATTATTATTACTACTGGATATTTTGTAGTTGGCAGTGAGTCATTTATACACTTCTGCATTTGTGCTATAAGAATTAGCCTTTTCTTTAATTCTGCTACAATGACAATGCAATCAAACATCATTAATGTAAAGTAAAAACTACCATAAAATAAAAGAAACACCAAGCAGGTAGAGTTAAGTGCCAGCGAACACAGTGCTGTAGATATGGTTCACTATCTGAGCAAAGCTAATGTGTCAGAGTATCAAGACAACCAGTGGAGTTGAACTTGTGTGTCTCTTTGTTTCCGCCTCATCGACTGGTAACTTATCTCTGATTACCAGCTCGCTGTCAACTACACTAGACATAAGAACACTCATCATTCTCACTCTGAGTGTTTGTTCTGCACTCATTTCACAATATAGCATTTCACGCTAGCAAATTCAAAGAAAACCGTGTTTAGAATAAGATTTTTTTCCACAATGTTATCATTTCATTAAGTGGTTAATGGAAATGAAGTGAAATATGGTAAACATCATGTAATACATATCAGTCCCTCTAGAGCTTTGCTGATTTTGTCTGATTGTTGTGTCCAAAAATGCTTGCGTTTGAAGCTTTCTGGATCTTTCTTTCCCCAGAAAACTACTTAAATTGCTGAAATCGCAAGCACAGGTTCTTCTTTTAACTTCCTACCACTGAATACACAGTGTAACTAACCTCTTTGTATGATAGCTGTACTCATGTTCGACACACGTGAATCGAAGAGGTCTTTGGCTGAACATGCATCGTGATGACGTCACCTGACAGTCTTGGCCCAAATCTGTGGAAAATCTGCAGCAATTTTGAAAAATAGCAAGTTCTCTCCAAAAAAAGATTTCACGTCAATTTCTGTGAAATTATATAGCTTTGCATCCTCTGTGTTAACTTTACCTTACCTTTATAACTGTGAATAAATTCTTCCATAAAGCATTTATATCATTTATTCTGATTGGAAGACTTTGCTGCCGAGTGTTGGATACATCTTCAAAGTTTAGTCTTGGCAGCGTTAACAAAGACGAGGTGAAAAATCCTTCCATCCTTAGTAAAGATGATGATCACGTCTGTGTTTCTGCACTAAACAATCCACCATAAGGTTTACTACAGTAAGGAAATCATCTGACTACATTTAAAAAACATACCGGATTCGACCTACAGTATTCCACTAGCTGAACTTTATTTTTTCCTTCTTGTATGTCATTGCTTGAACAAGCTGTTTCAGATCACACCACAGTATTAAAGTGAGCTCAGGATTCAGTCATGTCCATTTTAAATTACAGGATGACTTCTGCTATTCATTTACTTGTGTGCTTTGGATCGGCGACATGGTTCATGACCTGACATTTTGAGTTTTTAATCACAGACAAAACTCAGTAACATTCTGCTGAGCATCTTTTATTTATTTATTTTTTTTAAAATTTTTATTTTTTTTTTTTATGAAAATTGGAAGTTGTTGGCACACAATGATTTGAAGCCATCCAGACCCCGGGGCAGTGGAGCCGGCCGAGTTCCAGTAATGCACTGGAACATCCAGTAGGTCTTGAAACAATTAGCATATAAAATTTATCTTCACCTTTTTATGTGTTAAATTTCTTCCATCTGCCTGACTGTGTAAATCAGGCCCTGTAAGCTGTACTAGTTTTACAAGTTAGTAAACTTGTATTTAGTTACAAATACAAATACAAATACAAATACAAATACAAAACGAAGTTAGTAAACTTCTTCTTCTTCTTCTTCTTCTTCTTCTTCTTCTTCTTCTTCTTATTATTATTATTATTATTATTATTATTATTATTATTAATAATAATAATAATAATAATAATAAGAAGAAGAAGAAGAAGAAGAAGAAGAAGAAGAAGAAGAAGAAGAAGAAAAATAATAATAATAATAATAATAATAATAATAATAATAATAATAATAATAATAATAATAATAGTAATAATAGCCTTCATCAGAAAAGAAAGAATTATAATCCTTCTCCATTTTATTTGTACTATATTATGTTAAAAGTTATATTATAAAGTTGAAGACAAAGACTTTATAATAGGTAAAATAAAATTTTTAAAAAGCATGATGTGACAATACCTATAATAATGGTATGTTGTTATAGGCATTTTTATTTTCACTTATACCACAGCAATTTGACAATAAATACACTTTAATATAGTAAATTAATTATGAACAGTACATTATACTTTTTAATAATTTATAGTTAGAATTACGTCCTAGAATTTTCAAATGAGTTTCTGTTACCGCTTACAGTGGTAAGAAAAACATACTTATTGTTTCACAGTGTGATCAATTAACGCTGTGGGTATAAATGTTAAATAAACATGTAAACAATTATACAGTTTCTTTTTTTTTCTACATTATTATTATATGGATTATTCAATTCAATTCAGTTCAATTTTATTTGTTTAGCATATTTAACAATGGACATTGTCTCAAAGCAGCTTTACATAGAAGAAATAAAGTACAAAATGTTCAGGATTAATATTAGACTTATATTGAATGATCAAGCCTGAGGTGACTGAGGTGACTGTGGTGAGGAAAAACTCCCTTAGATGGAAAAGGAAGAAACCTTGAGAGGAACCAGACTCAAAAGGGAACCTCATCTTCATTTGGGTGCATTTGAAATAGCATTATTGAATTATTATTCAGAGACTGTAATAATAATATATGCACTAAACATGCCACAGACATTCATTCTGTTCTGCCTTAGTGTGATATAAATTTTCTAAACAGAATTAAAGTTTTAGAATTAAAGCGGCCAAAATTCCCCTTGACTACAATTTAAAGGTTCTGACTGTTATAAGTTATTATTAATGTGATTCTTATAATTAGAAGAATTAGTAGTAGTAATAGTAAAATTTGTAAAAT
Source organism: Tachysurus vachellii (assembly GCF_030014155.1). Taxonomy (NCBI): domain Eukaryota; kingdom Metazoa; phylum Chordata; class Actinopteri; order Siluriformes; family Bagridae; genus Tachysurus; species Tachysurus vachellii. Next base: position 8,639,864 of record NC_083461.1, read on the forward strand.
ATTATTAATGACAATCTAAATGTAAGCTAAATTTAATCAGTGACATAAAAAAAGATCTGTTTGACTTTGAATCAGTCGCTCTTGGAATCAGTCTGAACTCCGATATCAAAATCCCCCATTATTCCAAGTACAATCATTCTCTCATAGTTGTGTTTACAAATAACACAAAGAAGAAAGCAGACACCATAATTGTGTCTCAGGAGGTTATAGTTATAGTATCACACATGTATCCAGTTGTATATTTGTAGCAGATGGTCTTCATCCAACAAAACTTTCCACGCCTTCCACCACTACATGCTGAGAATAGTGGGGACGAATTTAATCCAATTGTTTTTTTTCTGAGGAGCCGTTGTTCGCTTTCTACGATGTGTTTGTGATTGTGAATAGTTATGGCAGGGAGACGATGTTGTCTATTTTTACTGCGGTTCCTCCTACCGTTCCGCTGGCCACAGCAGAGCTGTGAGTATAATAGGTTGATGTAATGACTTGATTACTAGCCAGATTAGTTTATGGGCTAGCACAACTGGCTGACTAAGCAACACCCTGTGTAAGTGTGTGTGTGTGTGTGTGTGTGTGTGTTAAAGAGAAATAATAAAACAGACACACAAGTTGGCGTTTAAAGACAACACAAACGAACAGACTAAAGTCAGCTTTACAATCCAACATTATTAGGCAGATAAAAAACCAAAAAGCAAATACAAATACAGCTGAGACCTGAAATTAAAATCTTTGACATGACATTACATCGTGTAAAAGCTACCAATAGGAGGACAAAACAGGAAGCCTTAACTTCAAAACTGTTGATAGCAATACATAAACAAAACATGATAATGGACAGGGAAAAATATGACCTTGTAATACCTCCAGGTCACTTTGAAGAAAGTTTCTGTTTACACAAGCATATTGAGAACAGATCACACTCGTTGATGAAGTAAGTAGATCCTAGACATGCAAATAATGAAATATGACGATCGTTGGAGGATCGTCATCGCATAATCTGACACGGAAAACATGGGGTCGACTGGTCCAGGGTGACAAGTCATCTTAAAATCTAAAAAAAATAAAAATTCAGATTCACTACGAGTTTATGAAAAGTGTGTGAAAGGAAGCGCTAGCAAGAGAATGAGCACCTGGAAATAAACCCCCTAAATTTGGAAATTACATCCCTCCAAATTGATCCACGTTTTCCTCCAGCCTCCACACTCTCCAATTCCAAGACACACCAGCACCAAGGCAGCAGGGCAGCCAGGGAAACAGCCAATTTGGTGCAACAAGGTGGCTAATAGGATCATTAACCCCCTTCTCTGTATGTTTTGGATGTTGTGTATGAGAGCATGTGTGTGTGGTGTGTGTGTGTATAAATGTGTGTCTGTGCCATCCTGCACATGGCAGATTGCAAGAACAGGCTGACTGTTAGCGGCTAGCTCAGCAGTGCCGGGCGCGATCTGCCATCTTCCCGTGGATTTACAGCTGACGCTGGTGCTACTTCAATTAGCTCTATAGCACACAGATGTTGCTTAAATGTTGCTGCTAATGATACCGCAATAAGCGTGAGATTCATGCCACATTCACAGGCACGTAAATTTCTCAAGTGGCACAATTAAAGGGGAAATCGTGGCTAGGCGAGAGAGAGAGAAAAAGAGAGCTATAGAGAAAGCGAAAGAGAGAGAGAGGCTATGGTGGAGATGCCAGTTGGAAAGCTGGAGGTCTATTCTGTACCACAGCCGAGCTCCATTCCACTTTAATTGCTTATTCGCAAAACAAAAGAAGGCTTTTGTTTTTCACGCAAACCGATTGGAGCGCGGTTTGTTGTTTTGCTTCGACATTACTACATTTATTGACTTGTTTAACAACAGTTTTAATGAAAATGTTGCTAAAAAGAACAGCTCCATGCATACAGAACAGCTCCTGAGTACTCGTGACTCTGTACCTTAACCTAAAATTAACTCTAAAAACGAGCAAATAATATATTAATAATTTAATTCAGTTAATAAATGATTTTCAGTGCCATATTTAATCCATCTCAGCATAGCTGTCACCTGGACTTCCTTTTCGTGTCATAGCCAGACACAAAAACATAGTGACAGCCTTGTCAGCTTTTGTGTGTGTGTGTGTGTGTGTGTGTGTGTCCAGCACAGTGTGTGTCATTGTTATATCCGACAGACAGTTCTCCATCAGCATGACTTTACCTCAGTCAGGCCTAGTGACCCGAACTCAGGAGAACTATCACTCTCTCCCACTCCCTGTGGAGAACTCGTTCTTTTTTCTCTCTCTTGTGTTTTTTAGTACCTGTCCACCTGCCTCTAGTGTCATTCTGATTTAATGTTCAAGCTGACAATGAAAACTCACGAAGACTCAAGTGTTCATAATTTCTCTGTCGACTTCCTTTAGGAAGCGAAATCTAAATGAATTCACAGGAACTGAGGCAATTAATACTCTTCTACTCTAATGATTTATATCATAAACTATTCTAATGACTTCCAGAAGGTTCCATTTTGAGTCTGGTTCCTCTGATGGTTTCTTCCTCATGTCCTTTCAGATAGTTTTCTTTCTGGCTTGCTTATTAATTATGAATCCATGTAAATCCAGCAATCTGTATTTATGTAAAGCTGTGACAATTGTAAGAGTGTTAAAGACTCTATACAAATACATTTGACTTGAACTGAGTTCTCTATCCTCATTTTAGAAAGTTTCCTGTTTCCTATTCACACAAACCCTTCTCTATTTCTATAGGTTCGCATTTTCATTTCCATATAGCACTTAGAAGGTGACCTTATTCAGAGACTTGAATAAGTTCTCTATCAAAAATCTACTCCCTGATAGTATATTCAAAGAAAACACCCAATTTAAGGATTCAAACTCACAACCTTGCACATGGTAGTCCAACACCTAAACTCTAAACTCATATGAGGATGGGTTCCCCTTTGAGTCTGGTTCCTCTCAAGGTTTCTTCCTTACCATCTAAGGGAGCTTTTCCTTGCCACTGCTGCCTGAGTCACCTCAGACTTGCTCATAGGGGATAAATACATATTAATACATTTGTATTCTATTAATCTTTATATTATTCTTTATATTAAATTTTTGTTCTATGTTTATGTTCTGTAAAGCTGCTTTGAGACAATGTCAATTGTAAAAACGCTATACAAATAAACTTGAATTGAACTGAATTAGCCCTGCGATGGGTTGGCACTCCGTCCAGGGTGTATCCTGCCTTGATGCCCAATGACGCCTGAGATAGGCACAGGCTCCCCGTGACCCAAGGTAGATCGGATAAGCGGTAGAAGATGAATGAATGAATGAATGAATGAACTGAATTATTCCACTAGGCTACCACATCCCACATAAGTATTATTCCATAAGAGCTAAACTGAGTTTCCCTAAATCATAGTCTACTGTAAAATCAATGCTGGAATCGGTATCTAACTACACACCCCAGAATTCAGTGCTTCTTACAAACATGGCTGAAGACTACCTGTGCATGAAATTCCTACTAGGATGTACATCTTTACTAGTTGGAAGTCGTATTTATGATGTCAGTTTTTTTTTTTTTATAACTTTACTTCTAGACAGAGAGCACTTAAAATGGCTGACTTTCTGATAAGTGCCCTGACTACTGAACTCAGGATCTAATTGAGACACAGCCTCGGACGCACCAGATTACCTGATCCTTCACATCTGGACTCAATTACTAGATGCATGTATGGTGAAGAACACACTCTACCAGCCACTAGCAAGCCTTTCGGTTGCTTTTCTTGTGTTGTAATCCTTGCCTGTTTGTTAACATTATTCTGGTTATCTTATATCTTTGACTTAATAAACCCATTGATTACCTGCACTTATCTGATATACAGTATTTATCTGATTCCTCAAATCTGTGTATCACTTTCTGCTATTTATAGCTTGTTTGACTAACTCAGAAGTGGAGATTTGGGCTCAGTAGCTTGTGGAGATTTGGGCTTCCTGAAATACCTTATGAATTTTACCTATGGATGTTCATGGATGTAGACATAGCACACACTGGTTACATCCCACATAACATGGCTTTCTGTAGTAATCATGCTGAAATGTCCAGCCATTTTTAAAAGAAGTCTGTCGTTCCCATTATTTAAATTATTACTCGATATGAGATGCTATATGGAGAATCAGGTTTAACCAATCGGGATTATAGTTAGCATTTATGCAATATTTTGAAGTGTGTATGCATTAAACCTGCTGTAAATGGCTAGCCCAAATTTCCATCCATCCATTCATCATGTTTTATCTTTAAAAACATTACCAATTAGCTGCATTTTCTCACCAAATGATTTCCAAACAGAATTTGTAGCCTCAGTGTATTTCTTGCTTCACTGCTTCATGGCTTTGACATCATAGCTAATGCAGGAGCCTAGATTTGAAGATAGTGCCATCAACAAATCACAATTTTTTAGCACATCACACTTCATGTTTCGGCATTTTGACTAGGATGAGTCACATGGCTCTTGTGAGTCTCCCTCAGATTAGCCTACATGGACTAAAAATGAGTGCACCAAGAACTCCTACTTCCTCACATAGAAAAAGAAGCGAGCAAATGTTAATGACTCCCTCTAGTTTTTGTAACGGCTACATGTTTTGAATTCAAGTAGTCAGCTAGAACCAGAGCAGTGAGAACTTCTCTACGATGGATATGATGATTGTAGTTTCATAACCTGATAAGATTTTTCCTCTGTTTGTAGACATACGGTATAACATATAAACACGCCAATCAAGTCTGAACGGATGCCTTTTGTTTATTTAGACATTATTATCTTTAGGTTCTGTGTGATGATAATGTAGAAGCTGTAAAGAAGCTTGTCAAAGATTGTTTTCACAGGTAGTCTGTGCTCATTTAGGTTCCTGACAGCTTCCTAGATTCACACACCACTTCTGCATAATAGACACTTAACCCTGATAATCAAAGCACCTGTCCATCGCTTGCTTTAAAATAACCCAGAAATTGCACGAGTCAATCAAACTCAGCTTCTCTCACTGCATGCCCTCTTTTTATTTATTTATTTATTTATTTATTTATTTATTTATTTATTTTGACAACTGTACAGTAAGTCTATCATCGTGAAGATGTCGAGACCGTCGTTCTAGTGTCCTTGTTGCTGACTTTGATCAACACATCTGAATTTGTTGAAGGTGTCAATGCTGTAGTGATATCATTATCATTATCAATGCAATGCTGCTGTCCTTGTTGCTGTCATCTTGTTGCTGTTATTGGGGGACATTGTGGAAGGAATTTGCTATCCTTGCAATCTCTGTTGGTGACATTGTGTTGTGAGAATGCGTACATGCTGGGTTTGGGCATGCCTGCTATGTGAAGGTTACCTTGGTGTGAAAGTAAAGCTTTAAATATAGCATTCACCTATTAATAAATGAAAAAAAAATCAGACAGCTTTCCATCGATGTCTGGGCTAGTGTACAATTTTAAACTTATTATTATTTTATTTTATTTCCATTCATATAAGCAATGTTGGTGTTTTATTGCCTTTAATTTCTGGCAGCTTAACTTTCTTTTTTTATTCTCACTTCCATAATATACTGCTGTTAGAATTCAAGGCCTAGAGTCTTCATCAATGCTAGAGCTTATGAAGATGCGGAGGAAAAATAATAAGCATCCGCGGTTCGGTGGGAACCTTCTGCTACGTGGTCCGTGCATGGTGACACATTAAAAGACATCATTCACAGTTTACACATGTTTGCATTTCCATATTTTGATAGCGGTTTATTTTCATTTTCAAGTCCCTTCTTACTTGCTTTCGCATTATTCATCAGCCTCACAGCTAGGTAGAAGAGCGACAGGCCTTGATGTCATGCTTTTCCTCGGCATCAGCACAAACTAGCAAGAGCGCTCCAACATGAGAGCACATTCACCATCTGTCTTTAACTACAAAGTCATACGCAGACTCTGAGCCACGGCAGACAGCTCGCCGGTTCCAACCGGAGCCTCGATGCTGGAACCAGGCTTATGGCGCATGCACACACTCCGCTAAACCGTAACGCTTAGTGGTTCTGCGTGTTGGTTGGTCAGTGATCTGCACCAAAGATTGTGTGTATTCAGCAAGCTGGAGACTTCTTCTGAGCATTATTCAAACCACCCACACCTGTTTCTACTGAGGGGAGGAGGATCAGGAAGAGGAGGAGGAGAGGGAGGTGGAGGGGGATGCACATGAGCTAACCACTAGCGTAGCACAGATTGGTAAGGATAATGCAGGCCTGCTGCTGCAAAGTTTATTGTCTAAATGAGATAACAACAATCACTTCCACAAGCTCCTGGATATACACCACCATGTTCTGAGCCAGTGAGTATACAGTCAGTTAGAGATGGACACGCAGCTGGATACAAATAAGCATTTAAGACAACGCTTTGTCTTTTGTTGTGCATGTTCCAGAAGCCTTTCACAAGTAGCATTATCTAGCTGGAAATACGAAGCTTTAAAAGAACTGAGAAGTGCTGGCCGTGGTGTTAGGTTGTCTTCAGAACAAGCCATTACACAGTTCTCCATGGCTGGATCCGGTTTTAAAGGTTAATCCTTGAATTGTGATTCACCGTCACTTTAGCATTCTTGTGCAGCTTAGCGTGCGACAATTCCCGATCATTTTCAGGTGTTTAAGCACTGAGGTTATCTGCACTACAACTTATTATCTGAACTCGACTCAGTGACTCGGAAAGAGAGGTGAGCAAGTGCGAGGGAGATGAAGATAAAAAAAAAAAAAAGATTTATCTGAAAAAGCAGAAGGGATGTTTATACAGCGAGGTGGCAGACGAGCTTAAATTACATCCAATCATTCAATAATTAAACATCTATGTCAGTCATCCTATTAGCAGGCATCCAGTACATGCTGTATGATTTTAATCCTGTTCCGTTTACGAAGTGCTTCATTTGCTCAGACTTTATTCCTTCTCATATTTTTTTTTTTCCTTTTCCTTGGCTGGTCTGATGATTAACATGTAAACAAAAAAGGTGACTGTTGCTGTGTTTTATCTGTCAGAGAGCACATTTGTCAAGAAATCAATTGCCATAAATCACCAGCCCAACTGATTTACAGAACGATTGTGGAATTGATTTGCCTAATGAATCATATCATCCACCCAATTATCTTGTGAGACCTGCTCAACAATAGGCCACTGAAGATCAATCGTAGGAGGGAGGGAAGGACAGGGGAATTAGTGGCACATGAGAGATTCCATGCTTCCCAGGGCCAGGATAGTGTGAGCTAGAAGGCCGTCTGTTTGGAGGAGAAGATTCCAACTGAGTCAATGATGACTGTAGAATCAGTGTAATTAAAAAGCTGGCATTTTGAACTTTTATTTGTTTAGATGTAAACTAAAGATTTAACTAATTCTAATAGGGGAAGTAGGAATGGTGGAAGTACAGCATATAACACATGTACCTAAATCTGTAAGGACTGAATCTATTAGGAATCTATTAAGACATCTAAGGCTTTGTTATAAGGCTCATACCAGTTGTAAATACTACAATAACCGCTATGAACTAGTGGTTTATATAAAAGGTATCATGTTTCCACAACAAGTGATATCATGTTCATAAGAGATGCTACTTTAAAGTGACAGCTTTAATTCAACCATATCAGGATCCATGAAAGCATCTTGGAAAGCAGTATGTATTTACACATTCTAGCTCTTTTTCAACTTTGCTTAAGCCCAGTTTATGGGCGATGTAATCCCCAATTTTAGCCCTGGGAAAGGAACATTTCACACTAGTTATTTAGAAGCGTGTTTTACCCAGGTTTAAGAAAAACGGCTCTGAAGCAGTGTTAGTTATGTTTTTGTAGTGAAGAGAAGAAGAACCCTTTATTATTTGTCAGACATACTTTAACAAGCGAATTTCACTGAATAAACCAGCTTGTTAGGAAGACAGGGTCAGAGCAATGAGATGGTTAAGGGCCTTGCTCAAGGGCCCAACAGTGGCAGCTTATCCGAATTTTTTGATCAACAACCCAAAGCCGTCAACATTTGAGCCAAATATATGTGGTGTTATAATTACAGGCACTCAATCAAAAAAAAAAACATCTTAGTAGGTAGCTTCAGGTGGAAAAACACTGAAGATCATCCGCGGTAACGACGGCAAAATACGTCACAATGAAAAAATTTGAAAAAGGCCAAGAGATTAGAAAGCTGTGAAAGATTACAATACCTGCTCAGAGACAGACACTTTTTTTAAAGGAATCACATGCTATATTTATCCAAACATTCTTTACAACGCAAATATGAAATGTAGATGATTAACCCAGGATGTAGAAATATAGAGTGTGAAACAGATTAAGACTAGCCAAGCTTAAGTGTTAACCTCATGTAAATATGAGCAGAGTGAAATGTGGAACAAGACAACCCAAGATTCTGTTTAGCCGGGGTTTAGAATAACCGAGTTGACTAGTTCAAGTATGAAAAGCCCTAGGTGGAGCATGTAGTACTGCTGCCTCACAGATCCACAGTCTGTGGCTTGAACCTGAGCTTTGGGTTTCAGTCTGTGTGGAGTTTCAAATGTTTTCTGTGTCCAAGTGTGTTTCCTTCAGGCTCTGTCGTTTCCTTCCTCCTCACAAGAACATGCCAGTAGGTGGACTGGCTCTTTTAAATTGCTCATAGCTCTAAATTTGGTGTAGTAGCCTGTGTACTAAGCAGTGTGTATTCCTACCTTGCACCCAGTGTTCATGGGATCAGCCCTGAACTTACCACAATGCTGACCGAAGTTGAATGAATAAATAATTTACATTTGTATTTATTAATTTGACAGACTGTTATAGCTAAAGTGAGTTCGTACTGAAGTTGAGTCATTCATGTTGCAAAGTATCTAGCTCTAGTACTCTTTAATGTTGCAGTAGTTTTAACACCAGCACTGTTTTAGGAGTTGAATAAAAGAGTGCCACTGGGTTCTGGGTAAAAAGGCAGCTACTGTTGAACTGGATGTGGCTTTATATCAAAAACCTTTAGAGAGCTGTGTGTGTGTGTGTGTGTGTGTGTGTGTGTGTGTTGGCTGGGTGGAAGGAGGAGGGTGGGCTACTGGAACAACTGGTATCAAGTGTCAAAGTGCCTGTAGAATGAAGGGAGAGGAAAGGAAAGGAAAGAAGTGAAAGACAGAGATGAGGAGGCATCAGACAGCTAGGCATGGATATCACCATGGGTACCGACAGTTGAGACTGCAAAAACAAAGATTATGCCATGTAGTGGGAATGTGCATGTGGGAGAACAGGGGTGATAGGACTAGCTGAAAAAAAAAAAGAAGAAAGGAATAAGAAAGAGCTGTAGTGCGGTTGCAGTTGGCCTTGTCTCAGAGTGGTGCCCAATAGACGCCAGGGACTAAATCCCTAAATACCCCCACCACCACTACCCCTACCCCTGTGCTTCGAGAGTCTCTTTGCTATTTTATTCATAGACAATGATACATTTTGGATGCCGATTTTTGGTCTGTGCTTGTTTAGCAATCGAACAACACTGTTTGGACATTATTTCCTTCTGAACAAATCTTTCTGAAATTTAATTCCTACCTGTAGGAAAGAAATAAATGGACGAGACAGATTTACTAAACGCTACAAAAGCTTCCTGCTGACTTCAGAGATGCAGATAATAGAATAATAATAATAAGCTAAGTGACTTTACAAAAGACATTTTATCTGTTAATTCAGAGTCGGCATTTGAAAAGAATAAATTTATTGTTAATCAACAAGAAAAAACAAAAGTCTCCGTCTTTTTTGTATTGTGCATTCTCAACCCTGTTAAAGGTTATGAAAGTTGATCTAAAACACATTAACATCCATCTCTGAGACTAAGGTGAGGAGTGTGTATGCAGGACGAGGCTTTTGTACCGATGGATTCTCTCCTTTGGGAACCTCCAGAGCCCTGATTTACGGCCTGTGAGTGTGGTATTGAAGGCAGAGTCTCTATGATAGATAACAATACATAAGCCCCTGTTCAAACCCATGCTCCTTACAAAACACATGCACACACACATTTTCGGAAAAAAAAAAAAAAGTAGCTCAATATTGTCCTGCGAACTCTGGTAGAAATTTTAGTGACTGCAGAAATAATTGTCCTAATAATAATGACAGCAGATGCTCCAGGCTGGCCTTGGCTCACTTTGATTGAGCGACCTCTTGACCTTTTGGCTTTATTTCAGAGTGCATGGGCCGCAGTAAATGAATGAGTGTCCGTCTCTCTCTCTGTCTGGGGTTATGAGGGATTATTGACTTGGGTTTTTATAAATATTTAATGCTTGCATTAAAAAATATGGCAGAGGATGGCCATTAGGGTTGGGTAATAAAGAGGCTTTCTGGGTGATTGAGTGAGGTGCTGGGCTGTCCGGGGCCGGCGCGAGGCCACTCTTTGATGAACAGTGAACACGTCACACACAGGATCACTCTGTCTCTGCATTTACAGAATCCACAGAGAACGAGACGCAGGGCTGGATGTTAGAACAGTGCCGGGCCACAGGCCTGCAGCTGCTCCTGTAATTGCCTTAATGGCTGTTCCTTTGTGCCTTTATGACCAGAGATACAGCACAGATTGTTCTGAAGTGTGTCTATTTCCACATTTTCTTTGAAGCCGAGAAAAAAAAATTGTCTTCATTATCTTTAGTACTGTTTCATATTTTGTAGCCCTGTATAAATTTACATATTTCTCTTCCTGCAGATAGATCTACACAAGCTTAATTATAAACTGTATAATCATACGTTAATAATCTGCTATAACTACGTATATAATGAGTGCTTAAACTTTAAATACTACAGCACTTCAGAACAATCTCTGTACTCTTACATGGAGGCTGTTATCTCAACTCAACGTCAAAGATACTTCCCCAAATGGCAAGCGGCCAAAGATCGATCCCTAATCTGATTGGGGGTTGTTTTACTTCCTCTGATAGAATTTAGATTTGCTCTCAAGTGCTTTTTTCAGTAGATAAAAAGAAGTTATTTGAAGGTAAAACGGGGGTTTGATTCTCCCTAGCCGGTATAAAGACAGGGGTTCTTCATTGTCCAGTTTGTTCATTGTAATAATTGTGCGAGACACAGATAGGCGTCACGCCGCGTCCTCGGCAGGTAGGAGCTCGGTTATCAGGCCACAGATCATCCATTGGAGGCAAATAAGCACAACAGCTCACATTCAAATGTTGTTCTTTGGCATATTGACACTGCAGCTATCAGGCAGCCCTATTATCTGAGGCAGGGCCAGATCTATGCCAGCGGGCGGTTGCATAATAACCTGCAAATCACTGATGCAAGCGCTCTGCATCTTGTTAATTGTCTACGTTCTGAGCGGGAGAAAAAAAAATTGAAGCAGGCCCGTTGTCTTGATGAGAAATTGACATTTTCTGACCTGCTAACCAGAGGCGCTCATAGAAGAAGATAACAGCCATGCTTGTTTTGAAAGAGGGAGGCCAGTCATATGTGGTCTTTATAAGGTTTTCCTTGGCTTGCTTGATGAGTATGGATTTCACCTTGCACCTTTTTAAACATAAGAACTATAAAGGGTTCAAAACGATACCACCCCTTTTAGGCATGTGCTATCCTTGGCCCTGGAATTTATCGACTATTTATTTTCAGTTAATTAGAAAGTGACCGGGTAAACCTCAGTCTGATTCTTTGTGGTGCAGAGTGCATAGCGTGCTAGCCACATGAATTAGACTTTGTTTCTTGTAAACAAAACTAGGCAAAACTAGAATAAGTAGTGAATAATATAATAGACTTAGTAGAAAGAGCAGAAATATGTAGTCTTTGTGGATGAAGGAACAAATTACAACGAGTACATATATTGTCACCGTCACCTTTGGCTTGCTCATTAGGGATAAATTGTGATGTAATGAAACGTATCATTTATAGCCTGAATTTTTATATTTTTCTAAAGCTGCCTTCTGCCAATGTCCCTTGCTAAAAGCACTGTAGAAATAAAATAAAATTTAATAGAGTTATTAGGCTGGCGTACACAAATCTACCTGCTTCAAGCCTGAGCTCGCATTACTGTCTGTGAAGAGTTTCTCTTGATCTCCCTGTGTCTATATGGGTTTCCTCCACATTCTCAGTTTGCCTTTTACCCAACAAAACACACCAGTAGGTAGATTTGCCCATAAATGTGAAAGAGTGTATTTACCAGACATCCCATTTAGGGTGTATTCCCAGCTCACTCCCAGAGTACTCGACCAGGCTTGAGATCCAAACCTCACCAGGATCATTTGGCTACTGAAGCTCATATTCAAAGTATAACAGTACAGTGAAATTCCCAACTTTGGAGGTTGGGGTCAGTGCACAGGGAGAGCCATGATACAGCACCCCTGGAGTGGTGAGGGTTAAGAGCCTTGCTCAAGGGCCCAACAGCGGCAGCTTGGCGCTGCTGGGGCTTCAACCCCGATCAACAACCCAGAGCCTTACCCGCTTGAGCCGCCACTGCCAAGCACGCTAGGTGCTCTGCACCGCAGAGAATCAAACGGAGGTCTAACCGGGCACTTTCTATTAAGTGAAAATAAATAGAATAAGAATTCCTTCAAAGCACATCGAAACTTTCTGAAAACAGAGAGACACCAGCTATTAAATGGACCATGAATTGAGTTCTTATGCCTCATATATGACCAAGCACTGAAAGTGAGATGAGTGTTTAATTGGGAAGATCACAAGCTGTCATCAAATTCACAAACCTATCCCACTTATGACAAGCATATGAAATCACCTGTGCTGAAATTAAAACCCTGCTCTTATAAGTCACCCTTCACGGGAGATAGCATGACTGCCGTAAAGCGAACCGAACTCTTTCTAGGTTGTAATTGCGTAACTTACATTTCAAACAGTGCGTTCAATGAAGCATCCAGCCGAATCACTTATTAAGCAGGTTCCTGATGAGATAGAGACAGTCATGGGCAAACGTGGTAGACACCTAGCTCGCGACCTTCGTCAAGGTTAGCACTGGCACTGTCCTTTCATTTTCCCTACATTGGCTAGCGCTACTGCTTCTAGTTAGCTAATGAAGCATGGATGAGTGACAAACCCCATGTGTGCCTGTAGGTTGTAATTCACATCATGCGCAGATAAAGAGGTTCGTCTGGCCAACTACTGGTGCCTTGTTAATGTCTACGAAATTTACACTTTTCTTCGGAGTTGCCGTAGGCATGAAGTTTATAGTGAAATATCCACCACAATTCTCTCAAGCACAAAGCAGGAGGAACTAGCATGGAGAGGCCGAAGTGAAATGGCAGTTGTTCTTCAGGGATCAGTGGGCTGAGCAGGAGGGCTGCTTCCCCCCGAGACTGTCATTTTCTTCCAGGAATTCACAAGAGTGAAAAGATGAAAGCCTTGTGTCACCAGCTCACCCCAAAACACCCAGACTCGCCTTACAGTCTCTCGCCTACACCACACAACAACAAGGACTTAGCCTGGTTCCTTATGGCAGGTTCTGGTTCCTTAAGTTTTTATATCGATCTCTGCCAGGAGGGATTTTTTTTTTCTTGAATAAATTATCTAATAAAAATATCTAAATCTATTATGGGTTTGTTTGGCTGGTCGGTTGGTTATTTATTTATTTATTTATTTATTTATTTATTTATTTATTTATTTATTTATTTGTTTGTTTGTTTGTTTGTTTGTTTGTTTATTTAATTAATTCATTTGTTATGGATTGGGGGAAAAAAACAAAGTATTTATTTAATTAATGTTTCATCTCAGAGAGAGAGAGAGAGAGAGAGAGAGAGAGAGAGAGAGAGAGAGAGAGAGAGAGATGGAGGAAAAACTGCTTTCATCTGATTAGTTTAGATTTGAAAAATATCAATTAGAGATTTGACAAAAAACACGTACTCATCATATTTGTGTTTTGTACACTCTTGGGTATGTTTAAAAAAAAAATTAATGGTACTAATATTTCTAAGTATGAAAAGGAGGAAGATTTCGAAAATTAAGATTACATGGAGGAGCCAGTCACAGACAAGAAATACTTTAATTAAATATTGTGTAAAATGAACATCTTTGTACAGTAAAATGTAGAAATGTTTACATAAACATAAAAAAATGTATACATGAAACAAAAATAGTATTTTCTCCTTACAGAGTCAATCTACAATTTACTGAAATCTTCAGACTAATGGCAATAAAACACTGAGTGCATGGTCTAATTAGGCTAAAAACACAAAATCCAGGTTGCAGTAATGACGATATTCACAAATACACTTCATGTAACCTTGGGTTCCTCTCACTTTCAAGGTGACTTCGCCAGCTCCTCCACTTAGCTAAGCTTTGTTGAGCTATCACAAAGCAAATGCATTGCACATTCATCACTCATTCCCTTCTACAGCTGCCCTTGCTTCCTGCTGCTAAAGGAAACTTGTGTGCAGATTGCCAAGAGGGAACGTCCCCTTTTGGTTTGAAACAGACTACTTAACAGTACAACAGGAGATTTACAAAGTGTTAAGTGCAAAAAAAAAAGAATGAAAAAAAGGGAAAAAGATTTTGTCGCTGATTTTGGCACAGCTAGGCAAACGAAACTCATCGGGAGAGAAGAAGAAGGAAATTTGTGGACTGGTTAACTAATATGTTTAGCTACTGTATATGCTGCTGTATAATGGCGTAATTACAAAATGACATGTACAATATAGAAGATCTTAATCTCGGCTCTTCATATACGTTTATGATACAAAACTCTAACCTTTTTATTTATTTTTTTTTTTTCCCCTGGATTATCAGTCTTACTTGAGGGAGTACAGCAAATTTAATGTTTACAACAAAAGATAAAAAAAAAATAAAATAAAATAAAAAATTGAGAGAAAAGAAACTGACAAAATAGTCAAAAGGATGAGGGGTCACAATAATCACTTTTTTATTTTTAGTAAAAAAAGGCTTGTGCTTTTTACACCATTGATCATTTGAATGGTAATGATTGGCTTTGTGGTGGATGGGTTGTTATTAAAACAGCAGAAAAGATTCCTCTCAACAGATTCAGTCTAAAGGTTTGGACAGAGCTTTTTTTTTTTCCCCCCCGACATATTTTAATAAACAGTAGTGACTGACGTACGTATGTGTCCGTTCCTGCTTTTTTTTTTTATTCCTTTCGCTTGAATCCTTTTCTTGTTTTGTTTTATTTTGTTCCTTTATTCCCTGTAAACATGGTTGAGCTATAATGCGGCAAAGTCATGAGTGGCAGGTAAAAATGACTTTTTACATTCTACAAAAAACAAAATTTACAACCACAATTGAATCTTCCCCCCCCCCGGGGCTGCTTGACATGCACATATTCTACTATTATTATTACAGCCATGTGTCACAAACAATTTATTTGACTATACAACAAACAGGATTTATTTAAAAAAAAAAAAAAAAAAAAAAAATTCAGATAATTTAAAAATGAATACAAAAATAAACAAGGATTTGATTGTTGCTCTAAATAACAAACTGCAAATTAAAAAAAAATAATAAAATTATGGAATTTTTCTGATGTAACAAAATACAAATTAAATGGAGAGAAAATTCATCTATTGATCCAAAACAAGAAGGAAAAAAAAAAAAAAACAATGGTGGCAACTGGTCTTGGCTTTAACATTCTGTGTTGCATCACAATATTGGCTATAATAAACATTACATATGAGCTCAAAATAAAAGTATGGAAAGCAATATACAAAAAAATTTCAAAGATAAATACAATATTTATAATTGATATGTTACAAAAAAACCCCTTAGTGATCGCAAGTGTTTGTGTGAAAGTGTTGCAATGTATAAGACTATTTTACTCCTAGCTGTTTTTCAGTAGGAATAAAACTCTGTACTAAATATTTAAGTGGATCTGGAAAAAATTCAAGACGAGTGTATAAATATTTAGCTACAACTTTGGCAAAATCACAAAAGTCTACAATTGTATAACCACATACAAAACACATTAGGGAATAAGGAGCTAGAAGTAAAAGGACAACTTTCTGGTACAAGAAACATAGACTCCACAGTAGCCTAAGAATGCAATAGTATACAGTGCTAGCAAAAAGTTGAAAAACATTGCAGATCACACTCGCTTTACAGGAAGCTTTAGCAGTGGAAGTATTTTTCCTTCTTTTTCTTTTTTTTTTTTTTTTTGCTTTTCTTTTTTTTTTTTTTTTTTTAAACCAACAGACAGTAGCATTTCGTCTCTGTTAGTGTGCTTGTCGAAGGCGAGAGAATTTTTGCGATATCAAAGTTACAATTTCTACCTACAATAAGTTACAAAGTTCATTTGCGATGAAATATGCATGATAACATCTCCTCTGCCGGTTCCTCCCCGTTCACTCCTATTCACTTTAAACTTTACATTTTTATAACTCATGTTTTAGGTTACGTGATTTCCAGTTTGTTGGCTCTGCAGTATTGGCTTGGCCCCTATTTTTCTCACCACAAAATCAAAAGAGAGAAAAAGCAAAAAAAAAAAAAAAAAAAAGCAAAAATTAATGACCAAACAAAAAAAAGAAAGAAAAAAAGAAATGACTTCACATTATAGAGATGTGCGACGGCTGCGCATCACTCGAAAAGAAACATTCAGAGACATTTCAGTGTGTTTTCATCGAATGGTATATCCACAAGGTTCCTCCCCACACATAACAAGATCTAGCCAAGAACAAACCAGAAAGGTTTATACAAAATAGTCATTTTTTTTTCTTCCGTGATTTTTTTTTTTCTTCTTCGAGACAGAGAAACGTGAAAATATGACAAGAAATTCAGTCAATAAATTTCAAATGTTCATGACAAAGTTTCTTGCATGTCGATTTACATTAGTCTGAATAAAATCTTTAAAACAAAGTCTCTTTTTTTTTCCTTCCTCGGAATTAGACGTAGGTGTTGAGTAACTTCATGACGGATGCCGATCGTTTCAGGAGGACGTTCCTTGACGTACCCCGAGGCTCACTGCACAGACACTGCTGCTTTACAAGTGGTGGAAGTGCAATTTACATGGGAGGGACCACCAGTCCGGACATAGCTAAAAAAAAAAAAACAGAGAGAGAGAAAGATTTTTAGTCCTAGATATCTATAAATACTACGTGTAAGATAAAGAAAGAAAGCAGATCATTTCCTTCACTTTGACAGACGAGGCATGGCACAGATTTCTGTGTTTGGAAAAACTGTCACGTCGAACTTTTATCAGGTAAAAAGCTGATTTTTTTTTTTCTCTTTAAGACACTCTGGAAAGATCAACATTTTAAATGAGGTGCTTTCTGACATTTTGAGGAGAAAGTATCCCCGCTCCCACATGTGTGAGATTTCTTTTAGCGTTTTGTTAATGGCCATCAGAGAGACCAGACTCCCGTGGGAACGTCCGTGCTGACAGCTGAGAAACAACACGGTCACTTCGGCTAACGTCACCGAGCCGAGGCCCTGCGCTCTCTCTGGCCGGCGAATGCCTTCCTCTCGTCTTTTACCTAAATTGAAAAATTCACCCTCGACCATTTGCGATGCTACATCTGCCTTCCTTATTCCAAGCTCTAAAGCACGGCTGAAGAAAGAAACCACAAGATCCGAGCACCGTCTAGAGCTGTGATGAAGAGAGAAAGAAGCGCTAAGATTTATGAACTCTACTCATCTACTCCACAATTAGGTGGCTAGTGAAGTGCCTGGATTTTATTTTATTTTTTTTTTTCCATCTTTCAAAATAAAAAAAACATCCTTTAGCTACTTTGCGGAGTCATGGTTGAAGTGCTTTTAAGTTTGCCTAAGCACCCAGTGCCATGGCATTCCTCATTAATTTCTGCAAACCACATATTAATAAGTGGATGCATGTAGCAGCATGAACTTTAATTTCCCAGTTCATTAGCTCTAACATTATTAATCTTGGATGCACACACTATGGCTAAAACATGTTTTCAAAGCAAACAACTCGGCCTTGACGGAGAGGAAATACAAGCGGGCTCAACAGGCTCAGGAAGTCGTTAATTTGCTGAATGACGCTGTCCTGCCGAGGATTTCACAACTGTTTCTTTCTGTTATCGTGCCGACTTGTGAGCTCCGCCTCACATTACAGCGTTCATCAAAACAATGTCTTACTCCGCTGGCACAGGAAGCCAAAGCTCAGCGCCTCTCTATGAAATCTTAATGCGTCTGCTCTGTAAGCACAGTATAAGACCCATTGTTTTCATAACCACAGTGTAAAAAAAAAGTAACCAGCCACAATATTCAGAGGAAACGGCGAGGACTTGTGTGACGTGCGTGCTTGTGTTTTCTCAAGGCTGCGAATCTTTCATTCAGGATCTATTCGAAGTGGTGCGCTGCGTAGAAGACCTACACAACCCTTGTTTGTTTATGACCCCGGCACACCTGGTAAGGTCAGTTAAAAGCACCGGGGGAATTTCAGCATACGTTGTTCAAATGCATAGAAGGCAGTGAATAATGCATTAGTCGAATGGCCACGGCATTTTAAGCTACGCGTCTGTGTTAAGACTTCCTCGGATTGGTAATTCGGTCACCGATACACATGACGCAAACATTGGACGACGGTTCGACTGTGCCAAAAGTCTCGTGGGACGTTTGACACCCCTAAATCATTAATGTCAGATAAATAAATAGAGACGTAAAAGCCAAGCATGCACGCTCCATGCTACATGCATAATTCCTTTCAGTCATCCATCCACTTGTTCACTCAGCCATCCACACACATATATAATTGATACAAGGCCACCATGTTGGAGAAGCAGCATGGCAGCGAGAAAAGGGGCATTTTCAAAAGAGCCAAAAGAGTGAGGCAGCAATGCGATGTCATAAAAGGAGGGAGGCGGCTCTCACCTTGAAGTCCATTGCCATTTGCACTGGTGCAAGAAGGAGGTGGAGATGCTTGGGGCCTGACAACGGGGGCAAAGGCGCTCTTTTGTTTCACTGCAGAGATGACATTGGCAGGTGAGAATGAGAAAATGCCGTGTGTACTGCTACAGTTTGAAGAGAGGCTGACCGAAGAGGCTGCCATGGTAGGGCTCGATGGAACTACTGCAATAGAGCAAACATAGTCACCACTCAGAGAGAGTTTCACTTTCTTTTTTTTGTTGTTCCTAACAGACGAGAGTAAGGGAGAGCCAGGCCTCGCCTCTTTTTCAAATAATAATCATGGGATGAAAACAAATCAGGGAAGAATGGACATGAAGGAACGATCACTCTATATCGGGGAAGGGGGGAGTTGATAGTGCGTGATAGTCTTTTTGTCTGCAAACAAAACGGATGTAAATAAAGGAAGAGAAAATGGAGATCGGGATGGAATGAGATGGGACGTCCTGCCTCAGCCACTTGCTGGATAATAGGTGTCTTTATCGACTCTGACGATAAAAGGAAGAAGTTTTTTTTTGCCGTTTAAGGTAGAATTTGTTGCTCTGTGTCAGCGGCCTATTCAATTGGTTTTGTTTTGGTTTGTTTTCCGTTATTTCGTTTTCGATTCGTTTTTAAAGATTAATATTGTTCTTATTATTTGATTGGTTGGATCACTATATGGCTTGTTTCGGGTGTTCAGCCTCCAGAGTCACCCCTCCTTTTATCCAGTAGCACACATTCCCAAAAGTAAATAAATAAATAAATAAAACAGAAAACAAACGCAAACAGACAACAGGGGTGTCAAAAGGAAAGGGAAGACAGGTGAGGGGAGAGCAGAGGAGGGGAAAAGGGGTAATTACCTTGATACTTACTGCCGTAGGGCGAGTTGGCGGATGAGCCGTTGAGGAATCCAGGCGAGCTCGGGACACCCAGGTTGGGCATGCCGGTGTTTCCGTAGCCGTTCATGCTGTTGCTGACGGTGTTGTAGTTGGACTGCTGTGGAGTGCTGCTGGGCACGTAGCCACGAGGCGACACGCTGCTTGTGCTACGGCTGTAGCCAACTGCAGGACAACACAAACACACTATTAAAGAACGTAGATTGTAATTTCATTTCCAGAATGCATTTAGGTGCCATCTCCTGTCCGCAGGATCCTACTGAAATGCTTCAGGAAGCCTTAAAGCATTTTACTGTATGCATTTCCTGAATGACCCGGACGTATTTTGTGTTTTGTTTTGTTTGATGTCTCAATGCCGAACATGAAATATATGTAAAGCAGACTTGTGGAACCTCCCTGTGATCAACGTTACACCCAGGCAGGAAGGATAAAACCACAGATAACATTTGTTACCATAACAACCAATGCATACGCTAGCTAGCCTTTGCAAACATTTTAGCTTACAAGGTCCATAAAATGATTCAAACAAACATCACAACCCAATCGAGTTGATTTCGGTGTAAGCTAGACGCAAATTATCTTGTTCAAAGCCGAGGAAGCGGTGCGACTGAAACGAAAGGATTTTCGGTCATTACCCTGTGAAGTCTCAGAGACGTTGACCGCCAGCTGGCTGCCGAAAGAATTGACGCCCATCATGCCTCCGTGGGACGCGGTGTTAGCGAGAGAAGGGATCTGGTTGTGGTTGCGTGGTACACTGTAAAGAGCTTCGGCGATGTCTGCTGCCCGCTTCAGAATGATCTCCTACAGGACAGAGCGAAAGACTCATGAGTGACATGAAGTCATGAAGTCAATGACCAAAACTGGCTAAGCATTTTTTCAACAACGGGTGTTTCAAACATATATATTTTTTTAACTTTAACACAAAATTCAGGACACTTTCCATGCAGCTCTAACCAGAAAGAAGAAAACACAGTGGATTGTTGCTCTTGAATATGTATTAGACCTCTCAAGCACATCTGAACAGAACTGCTCTGTAGAAAGTGTTTGAGAAAAACACCTTTCGGGCCAAGTTCAAGGTTATTCTCCTGTTTAAATCAACTCTCTCTTTCTTTCTTTCTCTCTCTCTCTCTCTCTCTCTCTCCCTGTGTGCGAATGTACTCTTTTCATGTTTTTCTATGTGTGTTTATATGTTTATTTTTTTTTCTCCACGATTAACTCCTCTTTTTGCTCCGTGTGCATCAACCACAAATAAACAGCGAGAGAAAATAGAAATAAAAAATAAAAAAAAAAATAAAAAGCATTCGCTCTTAGTGTAATGACACCCTGCTACAGTACAATGGCCTGCAGCTAGCTTTGAAATGTAGAAAGAGGAGCATAGCATGGGGAGAGAGGCACTGATTTAATTACAGCCACTGTACTGAGGGAGAGGGAGGGCAAGAGAGATAGAGATAGGCAGAAAGAGAGAAGGAGAAGTGGGGAGAAGGGGGTGGGGGTCTGGTGGTGCTCATTAGCATGCACTGGTGTAAATGGTATTTTACCTGGTTGTTGTGTGGCATGCCGTACAGAGCCTCCACAAGGTCAGCTGCTCTCTTTAGTAGAACCTCCTGCAGCACAAACACACACACACATACACACACACGTTATAATGAGTTACACAAATGCAAAGTGTAATACATGCGCACGCATGCAAGTCCGTGTTTACTGTATGGTTTATTTATGACTTTAGCAACATGTAAATATATTCTATTGAACTCATATTGGATTAACAGTCATTTTAGGAAGGATTTCCTTCTCCTCAGACCGGTTTGTTTTAGTCACCACGTAATACGTGCCAAAGCAAGTGAAGTGGTGTGTAACCTCTAAGCTAAATGAATCAAAAATAAGCACTTGAGTTTTAAACGCTGTGGCCTACGGGGTATTAAACAAACAAATACACACAGTTCACACAGACACCCACACACACACACACACACACACACACACTCCAAGAGATACATAAAGCAGTACAGGAGCGACGTACGGTCGGCTAAATCCACCCACTTTAGCAGCGAAGAACAATGAGTCATTTTCCATATCTTAATTAAACTGGCAGAGTGCTCAAAGACAACATCTCACCCTTTAATTCATGCCCCAAATTTGTAGTGGAGTTCAATGCCAATTCCTCTTTCTTCAGAACAATAAAGTGAATTAGCTCGGGTTAATCTAGTTCTTTCATAATGGCATTAGGAAATTTTTCAATTAACCTCTTTCACTGGCTGTTGTAAAGGACTTCATAAATGAGTTCTCGTGCCGAGCTGCCTGAGAGGCTGCGCCCGGGGACCCGGGTGCCCACAAACCCCATCTTATCCATGTCTGCATGCCTCCCCTCCTACTTATAGCACAACATGGATTAACTTTCTGCTTAGCTTCCCTTCAAAAATTACACCCAGCCTGCCAACAAGCCAACACGCCACCCTGATCCAGGCTGTCTCGCTTGGCCTAGCCTATTGTAGTTTTTTTCTTCTCTGCTGCAACTCAAACTCCAACTCCCGAAACTGATGCTGTTCCATGAAGTTGATGCGCTGGATGATTATCTCATTGTCTCAAGGTTTGTTCCGATATTTACGGGAATGTTAAAACTGCTTTAATATCCAAAAGCTAGTTCTGACTTCAGACCTCAGCTCTGCCCTTGCTAGCATGTTCACCGAATTCCACACCGTTTCTTAGCATGGCTGACTGGCTTCGTTCCTAGTCACGGCCGCCATCTTGAATTCGTACTTATCAAGATTAATCGCATAAGTCAGGGTTCTTGGTGCGTACACCATACGTTTTATAGAGACGCTGTCTAATCCTGAGAGGGAGCGGATGAGTGGCTTTTAAAATGGGCATTTAGCTTAGAAATTGCTGTCTCTGCTTCATGTTGCATGCATCTAGTTTGCATACAAATAAAGAATTACACTTGTCACGCGGCAGGTACAATCAATGAAAAGCCCAGCTGTCTTAATCCTGTCCCATCAACCGGTTCTGTGCTCTTTCTCCCCCTCTTCATCTCTCTCTCTCTCTCTGAGTGAGATAAAATGTTTTTCTGCAGTGCTAATAATTACCCATCATCTCTGCCCGTCATATCACAGGACTCCTTATACATCGCTCCCAATCTAACCCGACAATTACTACAATTAAGACAGGCGCTCTCACTGAGACGAAAGCCTTCCTGCGCTGAGATTCTCTCCAGCTCCTCGTCCATATGGCACCCGGGCCGACGAGACGTAAAGATAGTTTAAGGAAATCATATCGGCTCTCCACTTTAATCTGTTGTTAGCTACAAGGTGTCTGTGCTAATGAAGCGGATTTAGCGGCCGACGTTGGAGTGTGACGAGAGAGCAGGCCCCTATTGGCGGAGGAGATGCTGGGTGGGTTTGTTTTGTTCCACTCAGCCTGCCGGCCTCACGCTGGGAATATTATTAGCGGTGAATGGTATTTGAGAAGCATTTCGATGTAAATTCATGAGCGCAGCGCTAAGTGTAATTGACTCCTCTTTTCCTCCCTTCGCCGAGACGTAGCAGACTCCAGGTTAAACGGAAACTATTAAAGCTCAGAAACGATCCCCAAGCTTGCTTTCGTGACAAATGCGGACGGTTATTATTACAAGCGTTTGCTGTTCTGCCCGTGGACGTGAACCATTTAAAACGGGGCTCTTCTTGTTATCACGGTCCAATATCTGGAGTGGTACACAGTATATCAGCGGCGTTGCAGGAGACGGGAGAGGTGAGCTGGCTGGAGGTGCTAATGTCATTCTAAAGTGTAAAGCAATTATTCTGTTAGTTCTAGCCTCAGGTTATGAATACATTGAGGAGCGCGGGGCCCAATAGATGTAGCTACTTCAAAAAGCCGAGAGAAAGAAGATGAATTTTAATGCATGGGTAATTGCTCGACATGAATGCATTTCTAATAAATTTTCTTGTATATTAGATTGAGGAGGAAGCGGCATAGATTTGTGCTCGCCAGCTCGAAACGAACGGGAGAGGAATGGAAAGACGTGAGGCAGCCATTAATTTACGAGCAAAGCAGGCAGGTTAGCACTATATCATCGCAATAAAGATCATTTGATCAGCACAAACGAAAGGAATAACATCTAATCAGATTCCTATTTCTCTCTTTTCATTCTGGTCTACATGGAGAATAATGGACGATAGCGCTTTCGTACGGAGAGACTAAGCAGAGTGAGAGCCAAGGCCCCCTTAGCAATCTCGTCCTTCATCACATGACTGACTCCTGATATTGCCTTTATTCTCGCTCCCTAGCTTCGTATATAAATATGTTCATTTGACGCCTCACGCCTGGGATTGAGCTGGCAAATTTTGATCATCTAAAATTAGGGAGGTAAACTTCAATTTGGTGCCCCTCTCTCTCTCCCCTTCTCTTTCTCCATCTCTCTCTCTCTCTCTCTCTCTCTCAACGTACATATGTAGCAGCGGCATTATCAGTGTACGTCCGAAGCAATACAGGCTTCCCGTATTGGTTTTCTGTCCCGAGCACAATTACCCATCAAAGCACGGCCATTGTAGATTCCACACAACAGGAGGAAAGAGTGGAGGGGGAAAGGCACAGTGGAAATCAATATCAGGCTGGTATTATCAACTCTGCACCGGAGTGGCAGAGAAAACAGGGGTGTGACGCGTTCACCTTAATGCTAACACACACTTTACATTTCTCCCTGCTCCTACAAACCCCCTCCTCCTTATTACTCCAGCCTGTCTTGGCCCTAATCGTGCCGTCCCTCACACACAAACACACAAACACACACACACACACACACACACACACACACACACACACACACGCTCATGGTCTCATTGCGAATCCGTGTAAGGGTCAATTGCTGCTTTGCGCGGAGCCGGCTGTGACCCGCTGGGTTCGCCGCCTCGAGCAGACGGCTGCCGTAACTATGATAAATCACTTGGCACTTTCATTTACATGCCGGTGAACTCCACATTTGGGTCCATTAAAAGCCAAAATCAAATATTTATGTTGTTTATTGGAGCTGCTAGAATCCATCTCTCCTCGGCAATCGGTTTGCGCCGAAGGCCTCCAGTGTTGAAGTTTTACCTGAATTAGAAAAAGCCCCCCTTTTGAAGCTTGCACACTCACTTTCCTTGCGTCACATGCTTTTTCTGGCTTTACACTTTTCCCAAAGTGAAAAAAAAAAAAAACAATTTCTCAGACAAATCAATACTTCTTTTTGTTTGTTGTCCATTTTTTTTTTTTTGAAGCCTAATGGAGATATAAGTGTGTCTTTTGAAGCTTAGCAAAAGACAGAACATGGTGGTGTTTGGAAGAAAATGCCGTGTGTACGGGCAGAGAGAGGCGGCCTGGCTGGTTCTGTTTTATTGGTAATGGATAGTTTAAAGCATTTACTGGAACAAGATTTCCTGTCTAGATATTGCTCTCCACAGAGAAAGAGAGCCAAGTGTAATTGAAACACATCATGTAGCGTGGGCTGGCTCTGCTCAGGGATGCTTAGCTTGGTGTGTGTCTGTGGGACACGAGGCTAGTCGTGCTTGTGCTTAAAGCAGCCAGGCTCGACTTAATGATAGCACCCGCGCCCCCATGCTGGGCTTTAATAGATATTTGTATGATATTTTTTATTAGACTTTAGCGGTGGTCAGCTCTCACTGAGCGGCCATTAACTGGGTACAAAATAATATCTTAACGTGATATTACGAAAAGCCCGGGCCCTCAGCGCTCGGGATCGGAGGAGAAATAAGTATGTTTAAGAGCAGCCGAATGAGGAAGAGAAATCTTTCATTTTTTTTTTTCTTTTGTCATACATCCAAACCTGACATGAGATGGTGATATGTGTCAGGCACATGGGAACTGGTGAAGGAGTCAAATCGTGCGATTTAAATGAAAAAAACACACAGGAAAAAAAAAATACACACAAAGAGAATGCTGATATTAACGTTTGGACTTCGTTTATTAACCCACTAAGGCTTGGTCTTATATCGGAAAGCTTTGTAAACAAAAGATTAAAGTGGATCTAGCTTTGGAAAATGAAAGGAAAACAAGAGCAAAATAATCACACATCAGAAAGAGGGCTCTGCTCCGATTACAATCACCACTGCTTACTGGAGTGGAAAAATGCTTAATTGAACTATTTCGCTACACTGAAAGTTTGCACAATTCCGGCAGAATTCAAACACCGGGGTCTGCAGGTTGCATGTTTTGTGTGTGTTTATTTCTGTGTGTGTGTGTGTGTGTGTCAGTGATTTGATTCGTGATGACTAGCCAAAAGAGATTGCATGTACTCATATCAACATCTTGAATTCTTTCCCATTTTGAAATTTCTACGATAAACATCTTTGTCTCTCGTTCCCGTTCTCTTACTCTCTCTTTCACTCAGTTTCACTCTCACAGCTTACTGACCTTTGGCAACCTCTCCGGGTCACCTGGATGTCTCGGGATGACCTTCTGCAGTCTCTGGAAGCCGTAGTCAATAGTTGGCTCGTTCAAAGCTAAAGCACCAAAAAGGAAAAAAAAAAAAGCAATCGCGTGTTAGTTTCACTCGCAGACGTGCACACGGCCTTAGCAGTCAAACTGAAATGTGGCATACATAAAGTTTATTGCATTTATTCATCAAATCTATGCAAATATCTGGATGTGTGCAAGCATTTGAATAAAAGACAATAACATACTTTAGTTTTAGTGTGCAGTATACAGATAAACACACGTACACAAGGCACGATGGTGGAGGCATTTTTTTTCCTGCACCTCGCTTATTTGAAGCAAACTGGCTGTAATTGATCAAATAAATTTTGAGAGCTTAGTGGATACATTATGAATGAGGTAGTGTGAAAGCTTGATGTTTAGCACCCCCACTAACTCTACCCCCCCCCTTTCTCTCTCTCTCACACACACACACACACACACACACACATTCATGTACCGTATATATATATATATATATATATATATATATATATATATATATATATATATATATATATATATATATATATATATAATACATGCAAACACACAGCAATCATAGCTGTCTGTCAGTGTGCTGAAGTCTACATCAGGCTTTTTCTCCTGTATCACCAGCTAGATTTATAGCAAGCAGCTGATGATGACATATGTCTGGCTATTGCCCCGTTAAGATTTATCCTTCTCTCTCTCTCTCTCTCTCTCTCTCTCTCTCTCTCTCTCTCTCGTCCCCCCTTCTTATTGCCTGAGTGCAAACCATGCAGTAGGTGCACTTCATCTTACAAAGCTTTAATAATCTGTGAATGGCTGACTACAAACTGATGTAGGGCGCCATCATTCTACAGCTGTGTTGGGCTAGCCTCATGAAATTGCTGGCCACAAATAGTAATTAATCTTTCCTCTCTCTCTCTCTCTCTCTCTGTCTCTCTCTCTTTCTCTCTTTCTATCTTTCTCTCCACACACACGAACAGACATACACACTCACATACATAGAACCTCCTCCCTCTAAAATTGTAATTTTGAGTATGAACAGGGCAGGTTATAAATCAGAGGCCAGGGCCGCTGCATATACAAGTGCATGAATCATAATCTCAACTCACTGCAACTGCACACATTGTGTTTAACAAGCTTTAGAGGAACTGGCCGAGGTCTATTACCGTTCTCCTTCACTGAAAACATATATAAAAGAAAGGAAACACACAGGAGAAAGCAACCCAAACAGAATGCGTAGACCCGAGGTGGTAAAATGTTATTGGACGTAAATGTAGATGTCAGTGTCAGGTAAAAAGAACAACGTGATCAGAGTCAGAAGTTTTTGAGAATTTTTTTATATACTTTTGGGAAAAGTTGGGTTTTTGGTGTTTGGGAATGGTAAGAGGTTCAAAATGAGGAGGTGGAGCAATAACAGGAAATGGCTTTTTCATAGTGAGCAGGTCTGGATTGAATGCTAAGCTGATTTTTTTTTTTTTTTTTGATAACCTGGTCAAATGTTAAAACAGCAGAGTAATCTGTAATGATTGAGACAATCATTTCTGTAGGCCAAAACATACAATATGTAAATTTACACTTATCACTATTATACACTTACACTTATTATACACTTACACTTACACACGTATCACTAAAACAAAATACAATCATTAGCATGTGTAAAAAGGTTTAGGAAAAAAATACTGAGACCAATTCATGTAAGAATTTAAAAATGATCTCCTTTTAGTAATCAGATTAATGCCTCAAGATTAAATCCCAGCAATGCCACAGATATCCATGGCTGGGAGCCTCAATATCTCTCTCTCTCTCTCTCTCTCTCTCTCTTTCTCTCTCTCTCTTTCCTGTTGTTCACAGAGACACTAACGGATCGCAGGCGTCTGTGAGCTCATGTATACTGAAGAGGTCGGATAACGCTTTCCTCAGAGCGTGTCACACACCATGAACAACATTTTGAAGACGTGTGAGGAAGCGTGTTAGCGCTCACTCTTTACTATTGGTATTTTCTGCATGATAAGGGACAGCTGGCTAATAGCCTCAGCTTGCTAACTGCTAAATAACAACAAAAAGATCTTTTTGTGTTGAATAACACTGGATATCATTGG